>NC_086444.1:323034358-323314358 GCF_028390025.1 Pseudophryne corroboree | reverse complement strand
AAACAGACCATTACAATATGCTTTATTTAACAGGCAAATAAATGTATTTAGAAGAGCATATTTCACATGTAGCAATCATTACATCGAGGAAGTGCTCTTAATCCAGTCATCAAAATCAATCAATTTTATAACAGAGAGATACAAAGATAGAAGCAACAAAGCCATATATGTAAATACATATGTGTTATTAAACAACATAATCTACATTACCAACCTAATATTTAAAAATATCTTGCAATCATTATTATTCAGTAGGTCTTTTCTATACAACATTGAAGATGTTTGTTGGTTTCCATTTTGATCTACAAGTGACCATGGTAGATCATAGGCTTATTTAATGGATTTTATATTACTTTTGTACCTTTTAGAGTACAAGACTTTTCAATTATAGCATACTGTGGGGTATATTTACTAAGCTCCCGATTTTGACCGAGATGGTGTTTTTTCTTCAAAGTGTCATCTCGGGAATTTACTAAACTCAAATCTCGGCAGTGATGAGGGCATTCGTATTTTTTTACGGCTGTGTAGTAAAAATACGAATGAATACACCATCGGTCAAACGCGGCTGTTTAGGTATTGAACACGGTCATTTACTAACCATTCGTATTTGAAAATACTAATCGTACAAAAAGCCTAAAAAAAAGTAGACCTGCTTTTGAGAAACGTGTTTACATGTGTTGCCAATTCTACATTACTCACACCTGACTTTTTGGAACTTTAAAAGGGGCCCCAACACATTTTTCACCACTCTCAATCTGAAATGGCTGCTACTGTGTGTAGTACTGCTGTCTTGTTTGCTGGGGGATACCTGACACTGCTCCATGAGGCTACAATAAACCCAGGCCAGGAAAATCAACATGGTCAGCAGCTTGTACATGTTCCGTGTAGGCTGGCCATGACTTGTTGTTTTAGTGGGCGTTTAAACCACAACAAATTTGCTGATGAACATGTTATACAGATGCTCCGACTAAATGTAAATAACATTTTCCCTCTGTATGACCTTGTCAAACTGAACCTAGACCCTGAGACAGCACGCTCTCGCTCTGTCTCAGGCCTGCACAAACTCCTGCCTGTGTTGCACTTTATGATTACTGGCAGCTTCCAGCCTGTGACTAGCGATGTCATTAGTATCTCACAGGCCACCTTTTAGAAATATGTAATTCAGGTGAGTTAAAACATACATACACGTCTATGTCTAAGTGGTGCTTCTGTAATGTAATAGAACACAGTATTGTATTGATTACAGGTCATGACACTCACCTTTAATTTTGGAATGTCCACTCAGGATTTTGATGTCTTGGATGGCCACATAGATGCCTCTCTCTGCTTCCCTACCCTGGAGTCGCAGTGGCATGCAGTCAGGGTAGCTTTATGTGATCTTGCGGCCATGGCCAATGTGCTGGGTGCCATAGATTAGACACACGTTGAGCTGAGGACACCTAGGGGCAGGCAATATATTTATACCAATACACATCTGGCCCAAGACACTAATGTGGAGGTGGTTTGTGTAGCGAATTAAACAATACACATATTCCGTGTTAACAATTTATTTTTTTTAACACACGAATTTATGAACAAAAAAACTGCAACAGGGACAGGGACAAACACAGGGGCAGGGGTTGGAAGAGGGACAAATGCAGACTTAATTTGCATACATTTTATAACAGGCATGACATTTTTACTTTTATCTTTATGTTTTAATGTTTCTGTACTTATCAATATTGCTGCCGCTCGCATCCTCTCTTGCACTTGCAGTTCTCCATAAACAGTGTTCACCACCTCCATCTCCTGTTTCGACAGCGAGCTTTTATCCAGTCTCGGCTGTCCTTGCACCATAGCAGGCTTCTCCATATTCCCTCCTTCTTTATTTTTTTATCATTTTTACCTGTATTTCCTTTATTACCGCCTTGGTCCCCCTCCCCCCTGAAAAGCCCAAGTGGGCCCCCTCCACCCAAACAAATTTCTTGAGCTCCCCTTGCCTCCTTCACTCCTCCACCGCCAGGGACACTCATTTCCTGCCTGCTGTTTCCAGCCATTTTGCTCTCGGGACCACCTCCACACTGATGTCACAAGGAAATCCTTCCTGAAACTGCGCCTCCTGCACCGCTGGCTCCTGCTGTGCTACAGGGGAATCCTTGGCAGATGGCAATGCTGTTAACCCCTGTTTCGCCGGCAGATTTTCAATACTGCTTTAGTTACAGCTTTCTTCCCCGGAAATTATCATTTTCTCCTTAATACGAGCATGGTACAGTGTCAAGTCCTCTATTTGATTTCTATACCTCTGCCTCTCCCACACTTGACCTTTATTCCATCTTTTCTTTGCTTTTATAATACAGTTATTAATTTTCTTTGACTCCATTATTAACTCCTGTAATGACATCTTGGATTATATTTCTTCAGTGTCAGATGTGTCTTCAGAAGAAGCAGAGCACGTAGCCACGTCCTCTCCACTCAATCTACAATGCATGAGTGAAAATGGCGGCGACGCGCGGTTCTTTATATGGAATACGAATCTCGCGAGAATCCGACAGCGGGATGATGACGTTCGGCCTCGTTTGGGTTAACCGAGCAAGGCAGGAAGATCCGAGGCTACTTCGGACCTGTGTAAAACACGTGAAGTTCGGGGGGGTTCCGATCTTGACGAACCGAACCCGCTCATCTCTACTTTTCACCCAGGTGTATTCCATCACACAATTGGTGCAATGTTTTAGCAGAACAACATTTTTTGAACATAACATGTAAAAAAAAGCTTCTGACCACTATTGGGACCCCCCACCCGAAGTGGTCTTTTTCATGTTGTTAATATTCTGTTTCGGTTCTATAGAATTTTCATGCAAAAAAATGTTTTAACCTATTAGGGCAAAGATATTTAATGCCATGCTATAGTGAAAGGCAACCTTTCTAGTAGATTCAATATATCTTGGTCTGTGGTGGTCTCATTAGCTATTTAATCTAAAAGCCCTGACATGTAATTCACATCCTTTATAGCTAGGTGTACTCCATATGGGAGAAGTACTATCCAACAGTGCTAATTATTCCTCAGGCAGGGATGTGAAATGTCTCATTGCTGTTAAAATATAGCTTAGACATCAGCTCCTTGACTCATTTTGTAAGAGTCACTCATTCCTCCCACATACAAACTGTAAAAATATGGTCTAGAAAGCATTTTAAATATGACATTTTAAGTCAGAAGAATATTTATTTATTTATTTATTTGCTAAGAGTATAATTTTACTACTTCAGAGGTCTAATGACTACCTAAATAGCTCCAGCAATGTGAAGTTAAAGTTCTAAAATGACCCATTAATAGAAATTTAATATGAGAGTACATCCAACAAGAGAAAGCTTTGGGTCCTTTCAACTACTGTAGGCAATGCTGGATTATGAGACCTGGATGCTATGTGCTCTAGGTAATGACTAGGCAGTCGGGAGCAGCTCCTCCTGAAGATGTCCGGTCTCCAAGGTACAGCATATGGATTGGTTAAAGCGCTCTTACTGTACCTTGGTATGTTGTGTGCATATAAAGGTAAAACATATTGTAAATTAAGAGGTTTATTTATTTTAAGATTTACAATGTTCTCTATATTAAAACGAGATCAATTGGTAACCTGTTTGTTGACCAAAATATGAATGCTAATGCCTGGAAATGTAAATGCTGTATCCATCCAAGGGGATGGATAGGGATAAAGGTGTTTCCTGCACAGAGTATAAATTGGGCTCAGGTCTCCTGGTATACTATGTAGCTGAAAGCAGCACCATTGGATGGCACTGTATAGGAGGAATGAATATTGGTGTGGCATTTACCAGTAAGTCCACTGCCATCCCAGAGAATAGAGATGATGGGGTATGCTTTGAAGGTCGGCAGGAGAGGGGGGGGGGGGGGCAGAGGGGTAGTTTTGGGTGCTGCATCAGCTCATTTTCTGAGTGTCCAGAAGTTGGTAAGATTGGTTGTACATAGTTACTGCTTAGCCAGCATAATCCATGCATTGTTATTCCCAATGTGACGGTTAATGGCTCCCCAGTAAATTAATACAAACATTAGCTGTATACTCTATTTAACTATAGGGGCAATAGCTCCTCAGATATGAGAATAGCAAAGTGTAATGCATTAGCTCTCTTAATTAACTATGCAAGAAAAACACCAAGACCATGCACCTGTTGATGCCACAATGCACATTTAGTAATATTCTGCTCAATAACATCTTTCTGCGCATGTCAATGTGTGATCAACAAATGCTCAGCAATGACTTCTGTTCCAGAAATTAATACAAATTTTCTAACTACAGTATCTTATTCTGAAGGCCATTAGCTGTTTCTGAGCATTACAAGACATACACAGATGATCAGAATGTGGCAAGAGTCATATTCGCACTGTTATTAACTCCTACTGTGGTTGTTGTTGTTATTCATAATAATATTAATACTTATAAACAAATTGTGGTAATCATCAGATAAAGTTATTCTCGACATTGTATTAATTTGAAATTATGCTAACCACAAATACAATAAATATTCCAAAATTATTATTTAGTAAACAGCAATGGCATATTACACTGATAAGGAGGACTAGGCTTACAAACACGGGACATAACCACAAAACAGAGCCGGTGCTAGGCATAGGCAAACTAGGCAAATGGATAGCACATTTGAATCCCAGGCTTATGGCCTGCTCAGCTTGACAGCGGGCATCAGTGGTTTGTGGGGCACAGTGGCACGGGGACCGGGAGGTGCCGGTGGGCGATCAGCCACAGAAGAAACTGTCTGACAAGTCAGTGAAGCAGGCAGTGCCAGGAGATGGTGCCATATGAAAGGTATGCAGCCACGTATGGCACCATATCCTGCCATTTACCTCTTCATTGACCTCCTGGTCCCCACACCTCCTTATCCCCAATGACTGATATGCTACAGAATTGTGTGACATTTAAATAGAAAATGGAGTAGGTCTTTTCAGGTGCTCACAGCTGCTGAGAATGTGTTGCCCTAAGGATAATTCACCTCTCTCCCACAAATCTAGACACAGTAAAAATCGAGCAAACTCATAAAGTCAAGCACAGAAACAAAGGAACCAACCTTTCCTTATATATGAAGAGACTCCTATGGGGGATGGTTCTTCATTTACTTCCCCTCCGACCATTCTTCTTACTTATTTCCACTCATGTATCAGATGATATGTGAAAATACAAAACAACAATACAATGGTATAGTACTGTATGTCGATCAAAATCTAGTAGCCAAAGTCACAGTTCACCCTTGTGTTTGGGATTTAATCTGTAAGTTCTTAAAGAGCCTCCACCGTCTTTCCAACTAAATTGATGAATGGCGTACCAAAAGATTTCACATTAGGTAACATGAATTGGTGCACAAAGAAATACTGTATATTTCTCTCCTATTTGCTCCATACCAGGAGTCACAATGTGTTAAGATGTATGATTACACATAAAGGTATCTTTGCCACGGTATAAAACTAGATGAGCGTACCCCAACTCACAATTAAGTGAATATACTGTATTTAAACGGGTCTACTATGTTATTCCAGCTTTCGAGATCCCGGCGCCCAACATACCTGCGCCAGGATCCCAACCGCTGGAATGCTGGCAGTGGGGCAAGTGCAAAAGAGCCCCTTGCGGGCTCACTGCGCTCACCAAGCTGTGGACACGGTGGCGCACGACGCTATTTATTCTCCCATCAGGGGTGTCATGGACACCCCAGGAGGGAGAATAGTTGTCGGTATCCCGGTGGTCAGTATCCTGGCAGTCGGGATCCCGGTGCCGGTATGCTGAGCGCGGGGATCCTGACAGCAGGGATATCCAATGCTTTGCTATTCAAACATATCAAGGTTTCTTTTAATGATTCTATGTATTTGGCGTACCCCAACTCAAGGCCTTGAAAAAGATCTATTTAAGATCGAAACACGTTGGAAGCAGAGGGGAGCATTTACATTTTGTGATACACGTTTTCACCTTTTTGGACCATTGGGACCCTGAATGAGATGGACTGTCCGGACCCCGACTTGTCAGGTGTTTCATACCAACTACCCATGGCCCTCTCCTTCAGTGAGATTGTGTAATACTTGCTCCCATGTATTTTTATGTATATTTTCATGAACATTTCTGTATTTTAGTTGCTGGATGGAGCATATCCGATTTTTAATGTGGAATAAAATACCAGTTTTTATTAACTCTCTGGTTCCGTGGATATTGAAAGATACCTTGATGAGACTGAAATTACCATCTGAATTGTGAGTTGGGGTACGCCAAATACAAAGAACCATTAAAAGAAACCTTAATATGTTTGAATATATTCACTTAATTGTGAGTTAGGGCACGCTCATCTAATTGTATACCGTGGCAAAGATACCTTTATGTGTAATCATACATCTTGGCACATTGTGAGTCCTGGTATGGAGCACATAGGAGAGAAATATATTTCTTTGTGCACCAATTCATGTTACCTAATGTGAAATCTTTTGGTACACCATTCATCAATTTAGTTGAAAAGACAGTGGAGGCTCTTTAAGAACTTACACACAGATTAAATCCCAAACTCAAGGGTAAACTGTGACTTTGGCTACTAGACTTTGATCGACATACTATACCATTGTATTGTTATTTTGTATTTTCACATATCACCTGATACATGAGTGGAAAGAAGTAAGATGAATGGTCGGAGGGAAAAAAAATGAAGAACCATCCCCCATAGGAGTCTCTTCATATATAAGGGGAGGTTTTGTTAATTTGTTTCAGAATTGTGTGACAGGCTTTCACAGGTTGGTGTGATTCCCTGCAACTGTTGCTCTGCCTGTTATCCTGGAGCCATTTTATAGCCATGGCTTGGGGTGCAAGGCTATGAGTATGATGTAGCACCCAGTACCTGCATAGTGGGCGCTAGATGTTACTTAATGCAGATATGTATGTTCCATGCTTGCATATAGCGAGTGTGAATAAATATATATATATAGGGATAAGTGTGCTAAGTTCTCTGAGAACTGACCCCCCTCCCCCCCGGACTTTGAGAACCGAGCCCGGATCCGCCCTGTCTGGCTCAGATCCAAAAACGAGACAAAACCTCAGGATCCCTCTGTCAGATCCTGAGGTTTTTGGCTTGGATGCTGGTCTTCATAGTAACTTATGGAAGACCTTTGTTGGCTGAGAGAGCCATCTGCACTGTCGACACCACCACCTGCACTGCCGACACCCCCTGCACTGGGGACACTGCCAGCACCCCTGCACTGAGAACACCTCCGGCACTCCCGCACTGCTGACACTGCCGCCACCTCTGCACTGAGGACACTGCCTGCACTCCTGCACTGAGGACACCTCCAGCACTCCTGCACCGACGACACTGCTGGCACCACCACACTGAGGATACCGCTGGCACCCCTGCACTACCAACACTGCTGGCACCACCATACTGAGGACACCGCTGGCACGCCTGCACTGCCAACACTGCTGGCACCACCGCATTGAGGACACCACTGACACCCCTGCACTGTCGGCACCACTGCACTGAGGACACCGACACTGCCGGCACCACCTCATTGAAGACACTGCTGTCACCCTGCTGTCACCCCAACACTGCCAGCACCACCGCACTGACGACACCGCTGGCACTCCTGCACTGCTGACACTGCTGTACCACCACACTGAGTACAACGCTGACACCTTTGCACTGCCAACACTATCGTTCTAAGGACACCATTGGCACCCCTGCACTGCCAACACTGCTGGCACCACCACACTGAAGACACCACTGAGGACCTTCTGTCACACTAGGTGCACTATTGGTGTATTTAACCTACACTATATCCAACCTGCACTGTAACCCATGCTCTATCTGGCCACACTGTATCCAACCCACATTGTATTTGACCTGCACTGAAACTCGCACTGTATCCGACCCACACTATATCCGACCCGCATTGTATTTGACACACACTGTATCCAACCCACACTGTATTTGACCTGTGCTGTATTCAACCCACACTGTATCCAACCTGCACTGTATCCAACCCAGTGGCGCACTCAGGGGAGGTTCTGGGTGCCCAGAAACCCCCCCTGACAGACCAATTTTGTTTCCCCACACAATAGAGCCGCCTTTCGCGGCCCGCGATTAAGCTCCGCCCCTCAAGTATTGACTCCACCCCTATTCAAACACCCGCAAATCGCGGGTTGTGCACTGTGCAGAGCGTCTCACCTTGATGTGTGTCCATGCTGCTGCTGTGATCTCTCTGCACTGTAACCTGCAGTGACGTGTGGTGGGGTGAGGCAGAGCCTTTCCTGTCATACTTACATTTAAACCAGAGTTTTGACTGAATAACATATATGAAAAATACTGACAATTTATTTGAAATATCTTCTTTGCATTATTCTAATAATTTTTATAGCCCAAACTCTGGAGTAAAAAGTCTATGGCAGGTGAGGCAGTGCCTCACCTGTGTATCCTTTCCACACATCTCTAATCAAAACTCACCAGATTTCCAGGAGTTTATAATGCTGCACCTGTGTATAATGCCCAGATGTACCCTTTGGCTCATATATTGCATGTAAATCTGGCTCTGGGTTTAGCCAGTGCCTATTGTGGCCATTTAGCTCACCGCACTTCCCTGACCTGCACTGTATCCAACCACAATGTTATCTGACCCGCACTGTATGCGATCTGCACTATATACAACCTGCAATGAATTCCACCTACACTGCATACGACCTGCCCTGTATCCACCTGCACTGTCACTGACCCACACTGTAACTTGCATTGTATCCAACCCACACTGTATCCGACCAGCACTGTAACCTGGTCAATATTTAACTGTGTGTCCCAAAGTATTCCGCACAGTTCCGGAATGCTGTTTTTTGTGATTGGGGAGTTTTTAGGGAGCTGCTCGACAAAAGGCTGATTGATTGGGGCTTTACATGTGCACAGAGTGCCAGTCATCAGTGACCTAGGGCCCCCAGGCGGGTGGTGCAGACTGGGCTCTGAGAATAGGCATGTGCTGGGGGCAAGTGAACTTGTAGGGGGCATCAATGTCTACTGTTGCTACTGTACATGGTTTTGTTTTGTTTTTCTTTGCTGTTTGGTAACTATGGGGTAATTCTGAGTTGATCGCAGCAGGATTTTTGTTAGCAGTTGGGCAAAACCATGTGCAGTGCAGGGGAGGCAGATGTAACATGTGCAGAGAGAGTTAGATTTGGGTGGGTTATTTTGTTTCTGTGCAGGGTAAATACTGGCTGCTTTATTTTTACACTTATAATAAAAAAATAGTTTAAAAACATGCGCAGATTAATTCACAGGTGCAGCTAAAAATTATATCTCAAAATGTCATCCCTTTACACTTAAAACACATAGATTGAGGGAAAAAGAGAGATACAAACTTAGGCCCTCATTCCGAGTTGTTCGCTCGCAAGCTGCTTTTAGCAGCTTTACACACGCTAAGCCGCCGCCTACTGGGAGTGAATCTTAGCATAGTAAAATTGCGAACAAAAGAATTCTCAAAATTGCGATTACACACCTCTTAGCAGTTTCTGAGTAGCTTCAACCTTACTCGGCATCTGCGATCAGTTCAGTGCTTGTCGTTCCTGGTTTGACGTCATAAACACACCCAGCGTTCGCTCAGACACTCCTCCGTTTCTCCAGCCACTCCTGCGTTTTTCCCAGAAACGGCAGCGTTTTTTCCCTCACGCCCATAAAACGGCCTGTTTCCGCCCAGAAACCCCCACTTCCTGTCAATCACACTCCGATCGCCTCAACGAAGAAAAAGCCGTGAGTAAAGTACCTAACTGTATAGCAAATTTACTTGGCGCAGTCGCAGTGCGAACATTGCGCATGCGCACTAAGCGGAAAATCGCTGCGATGCGAAGAGATTTACCGAGCGAACAACTCGGAATGACCCCCTTAAAGCGCTCCTATAAAAACCCAAGTTTACGAACACACACCCAGTGAATAATTAAAATCAATTGGTCACATACACTGGTGTTTCAAGAGATGAGTAAAAATCCAACGTTGGTTATAAGCAGGTGGATCTAATTCTCATATAAATGTAAGACAAAAAGAAAGTGCAATAGTGCAATTATCCTTTTTAAAAGTGCCTGAATTTATTTTAATAATGCACTTACACCAAGCAGATGAGGTCAGTAGCATATAAAATAGATCCTCATTGGCAGTACAGCAACAAAGGACTGGATGATAACAGTCCTTATCATATCCAATGCTGATATCAAGATGCAGCTAGACCTCATAAAAGATAAACAGCAGAAGAAAGTGCAATAGTGCAATTATCCTTTTTTTTTTAAACCAAGGTTTATTTTTAAACATTGCACTTACATTAAATAGATGAAATAAAAGCATATAGGTAAATCCCCAATGAGAGGTACAGCCACAGGAAGCAAGGTCTGGAAGGGGCCAGATAGATAAAGCACCCAAGGATAATGGCTCCGGAAACCAGGATCCAGCACAGTCCCTCAGCATCCAGTGCAGATGGTAAGGCTCAAAAGGGGTCACAAGTAAAGCGGGAGAGTACACGCTTAACGCGTTTCAAACTTTCATAGTTCTTCTTCAGAAGCGTATAATGCTCTCCCATCCGTCTCTCTAAATACCCTAACTAATACAGAAAACAGCTGTTCTCAATTACCGCTAATCGGCGTGCAGACCCAGCCGCGCATGCGCTTACAGGATCCACATGACCGGAAACAAGATGGCCGTACTTGGCGCAGTCACAGTGCGAACATTGCGCATGCGCAATTAGCGGAAAATCGCTGCGATGCAAAGAAAATTACTGAGCGAACAACTCGGAATGAGGGCCTATGTTAGAGCAATGATATTGTACACACGATTATCAGGAAATTTCTGTGTTGGACTGTTTTCTATTGATAGTGAGTTGGTTTGATTGGTTATTGCTAATGCAGTACTAATTTGTAAAACAAATTAAAACAGAAATAATTGCCGTGTGTTTGTGCTACTGCTCTGTTGCTTAGTTTAGCCAGCCAGGTTTTGGCTTGTTGATGAACAATATTGTGAGCAGTGAGGTTGTAAAAATTGACTGGAAATGAATGTTACTGAGGTTGTAACTAGAGATGAGCGCCTGAAATTTTTCGGGTTTTGGTTTTGGGTTCGGTTCCGCGGCCGTGTTTTGGGTTCGACCGCGTTTTGGCAAGACCTCACCGAATTTTTTTTGTCGGATTCGGGTGTGTTTTGGATTCGGGTGTTTTTTTCAAAAAACCCTAAAAAACAGCTTAAATCATAGAATTTGGGGGTCATTTTGATCCCATATTATTATTAACCTCAAAAACCATAATTTCCACTCATTTTCAGTCTATTCTGAATACCTCACACCTCACAATATTATTTTTAGTCCTAAAATTTGCACCGAGGTCGCTGGATGACTAAGCTAAGCGACCCTAGTGGCCGACACAAACACCTGGCCCATCTAGGAGTGGCACTGCAGTGTCACGCAGGATGTCCCTTCCAAAAAACCCTCCCCAAACAGCACATGACGCAAAGAAAAAAAGAGGCGCAATGAGGTAGCTGACTGTGTGAGTAAGATAAGCGACCCTAGTGGCCGACACAAACACCGGGCCCATCTAGGAGTGGCACTGCAGTGTCACGCAGGATGGCCCTTCCAAAAAACCCTCCCCAAACAGCACATGACGCAAAGAAAAAAAGAGGCGCAATGAGGTAGCTGACTGTGTGAGTAAGATAAGCGACCCTAGTGGCCGACACAAACACCGGGCCCATTTAGGAGTGTCACTGCAGTGTCACGCAGGATGTCCCTTCCAAAAAACACTCCCCAAACAGCACATGACGCAAAGAAAATAAGAGGCGCAATGAGGTAGCTGTGTGAGTAAGATTAGCGACCCTAGTGGCCGACACAAACACTGGGCCCATCTAGGAGTGGCACTGCAGTGTCACGCAGGATGGCCCTTCCAAAAAACCTTCCCCAAACAGCACATGACGCAAAGAAAAAAAGAGGCGCAATGAGGTAGCTGACTGTGTGAGTAAGATAAGCGACCCTAGTGGCCGACACAAACACCGGGCCCATTTAGGAGTGTCACTGCAGTGTCACGCAGGATGTCCCTTCCAAAAAACCCTCCCCAAACAGCACATGACGCAAAGAAAATAAGAGGCGCAATGAGGTAGCTGTGTGAGTAAGATTAGCGACCCTAGTGGCCGACACAAACACCGGGCCCATCTAGGAGTGGCACTGCAGTGTCACGCAGGATGTCCCTTCCAAAAAACCCTCCCCAAACAGCACATGACGCAAAGAAAAAAAGAGGCGCAATGAGGTAGCTGTGTGAGTAAGATTAGCGACCCTAGTGGCCGACACAAACACCGGGCCCATTTAGGAGTGTCACTGCAGTGTCACACAGGATGTCCCTTCCAAAAAACCCTCCCCAAACAGCACATGACGCAAAGAAAATAAGAGGCGCAATGAGGTAGCTGTGTGAGTAAGATTAGCGACCCTAGTGGCCGACACAAACACCGGGCCCATTTAGGAGTGTCACTGCAGTGTCACGCAGGATGTCCCTTCCAAAAAACCCTCCCCAAACAGCACATGACGCAAAGAAAATAAGAGGCGCAATGAGGTAGCTGTGTGAGTAAGATTAGCGACCCTAGTGGCCGACACAAACACCGGGCCCATTTAGGAGTGGCACTGCAGTGTCACGCAGGATGTCCCTTCCAAAAAACCCTCCCCAAACAGCACATGACGCAAAGAAAAAAAGAGGCGCAATGAGGTAGCTGACTGTGTGAGTAAGATAAGCGACCCTAGTGGCCGACACAAACACCGGGCCCATCTAGGAGTGGCACTGCAGTGTCACGCAGGATGTCCCTTCCAAAAAACCCTCCCCAAACAGCAAATGACGCAAAGAAAAAAAGAGGCGCAATGAGGTAGCTGTGTGAGTAAGATTAGCGACCCTAGTGGCCGACACAAACACCGGGCCCATCTAGGAGTGGCACTGCAGTGTCACGCATGATGTCCCTTCCAAAAAACCCTCCCCAAACAGCACATGACGCAAAGAAAAAAAGAGGCGCAATGAGGTAGCTGACTGTGTGAGTAAGATAAGCGACCCTAGTGGCCGACACAAACACCGGGCCCATCTAGGAGTGGCACTGCAGTGTCACGTAGGATGGCCCTTCCAAAAAATCCTCCCCAAACAGCACATGACGCAAAGAAAAATAAAAGAAAAAAGAGGTGCAAGATGGAATTGTCCTTGGGCCCTCCCACCCACCCTTATGTTGTATAAACAAAACAGGACATGCACACTTTAACCAACCCATCATTTCAGTGACAGGGTCTGCCACACGACTGTGACTGATATGACGGGTTGGTTTGGACCCCCCCCAAAAAAGAATCAATTAATCTCTCCTTGCACAAACTGGCTCTACAGAGGCAAGATGTCCACCTCATCATCATCCTCCGATATATCACCGTGTACATCCCCCTCCTCACAGATTATCAATTCGTCCCCACTGGAATCCACCATCTCAGCTCCCTGTGTACTTTGTGGAGGCAATTGCTGCTGGTCAATGTCTCCGCGGAGGAATTGATTATAATTCATTTTAATGAACATCATCTTCTCCACATTTTCTGGATGTAACCTCGTACGCCGATTGCTGACAAGGTGAGCGGCGGCACTAAACACTCTTTCGGAGTACACACTTGTGGGAGGGCAACTTAGGTAGAATAAAGCCAGTTTGTGCAAGGGCCTCCAAATTGCCTCTTTTTCCTGCCAGTATAAGTACGGACTGTGTGACGTGCCTACTTGGATGCGGTCACTCATATAATCCTCCACCATTCTTTCAATGGGGAGAGAATCATATGCAGTGACAGTAGACGACATGTCCGTAATCGTTGTCAGGTCCTTCAGTCCGGACCAGATGTCAGCATCAGCAGTCGCTCCAGACTGCCCTGCATCACCGCCAGCGGGTGGGCTCGGAATTCTGAGCCTTTTCCTCGCACCCCCAGTTGCGGGAGAATGTGAAGGAGGAGATGTTGACAGGTCGCGTTCCGCTTGACTTGACAATTTTCTCACCAGCAGGTCTTTCAACCCCAGCAGACTTGTGTCTGCCGGAAAGAGAGATCCAAGGTAGGCTTTAAATCTAATATCGAGCATGGTGGCCAAAATGTAGTGCTCTGATTTCAACAGATTGACCACCCGTGAATCCTTGTTAAGCGAATTAAGGGCTCCATCCACAAGTCCCACATGCCTAGCGGAATCGCTCCGTGTTAGCTCCTCCTTCAATGTCTCCAGCTTCTTCTGCAAAAGCCTGATGAGGGGAATGACCTGACTCAGGCTGGCAGTGTCTGAACTGACTTCACGTGTGGCAAGTTCAAAGGGCATCAGAACCTTGCACAACGTTGAAATCATTCTCCACTGCGCTTGAGACAGGTGCATTCCACCTCCTATATCGTGCTCAATTGTATAGGCTTGAATGGCCTTTTGCTGCTCCTCCAACCTCTGAAGCATATAGAGGGTTGAATTCCACCTCGTTACCACTTCTTGCTTCAGATGATGGCAGGGCAGGTTCAGTAGTTTTTGGTGGTGCTCCAGTCTTCTGTACGTGGTGCCTGTACGCCGAAAGTGTCCCGCAATTCTTCTGGCCACCGACAGCATCTCTTGCACGCCCCTGTCGTTTTTTAAATAATTCTGCACCACCAAATTCAAGGTATGTGCAAAACATGGGACGTGCTGGAATTTGCCCAGATTTAATGCACACACAATATTGCTGGCGTTGTCCGATGCCACAAATCCACAGGAGAGTCCAATTGGGGTAAGCCATTCCGCGATGATCTTCCTCAGTTGCCGTAAGAGGTTTTCAGCTGTGTGCGTATTCTGGAAAGCGGTGATACAAAGCGTAGCCTGCCTAGGAAAGAGTTGGCGTTTGCGAGATGCTGCTACTGGTGCCGCCGCTGCTGTTCTTGCGGCGGGAGTCCATACATCTACCCAGTGGGCTGTCACAGTCATATAGTCCTGACCCTGCCCTGCTCCACTTGTCCACATGTCCGTGGTTAAGTGGACATTGGGTACAGCTGCATTTTTTAGGACACTGGTGACTCTTTTTCTGAGGTCTGTGTACATTTTCGGTATCGCCTGCCTAGAGAAATGGAACCTAGATGGTATTTGGTACCGGGGACACAGTACCTCCAACAAGTCTCTAGTTGGCTCTGCAGTAATGATGGATACCGGAACCACGTTTCTCACCACCCAGGATGCCAAGGCCTCAGTTATCCGCTTTGCAGTAGGATGACTGCTGTGATATTTAATCTTCCTCGCAAAGGACTGTTGGACAGTCAATTGCTTGGTGGAAGTAGTAAAAGTGGTCTTACGACTTCCCCTCTGGGATGACCATCGACTCCCAGCAGCAACAACAGCAGCGCCAGCAGCAGTAGGCGTTACACGCAAGGATGCATCGGAGGAATCCCAGGCAGGAGAGGAATCGTCAGAATTGCCAGTGACATGGCCTGCAGGACTATTGGCATTCCTGGGGAAGGAGGAAATTGACACTGAGGGAGTTGGTGGGGTGGTTTGCGTGAGCTTGGTTACAAGAGGAAGGGATTTACTGGTCAGTGGACTGCTTCCGCTGTCACCCAAAGTTTTTGAACTTGTCACTGACTTATTATGAATGCGCTGCAGGTGACGTATAAGGGAGGATGTTCCGAGGTGGTTAACGTCCTTACCCCTACTTATTACAGCTTGACAAAGGGAACACACGGCTTGACACCTGTTGTCCGCATTTCTGTTGAAATAGTTCCACGCCGAAGAGCTGATTTTTTTGGTATTTTCACCAGGCATGTCAACGGCCATATTCCTCCCACAGACAACAGGTGTCTCCCCGGGTGCCTGACTTAAACAAACCACCTCACCATCAGAATCCTCCTGGTCAATTTCCTCCCCAGCGCCAGCAACACCCATATCCTCCTCATCCTGGTGTACTTCAACACTGACATCTTCAATCTGACTATCAGGAACTGGACTGCGGGTGCTCCTTCCAGCACTTGCAGGGGGCGTGCAAATGGTGGAAGGCGCATGCTCTTCACGTCCAGTGTTGGGAAGGTCAGGCATCGCAACCGACACAATTGGACTCTCCTTGTGGATTTGGGATTTCGAAGAACGCACAGTTCTTTGCGGTGCTACTGCTTTTGCCAGCTTGAGTCTTTTCATTTTTCTAGCGAGAGGCTGAGTGCCTCCATCCTCATGTGAAGCTGAACCACTAGCCATGAACATAGGCCAGGGCCTCAGCCGTTCCTTGCCACTCCGTGTGGTAAATGGCATATTGGCAAGTTTACGCTTCTCCTCCGACAATTTTATTTTAGGTTTTGGAGTCCTTTTTTTACTGATATTTGGTGTTTTGGATTTGACATGCTCTGTACTATGACATTGGGCATCGGCCTAGGCAGACGACGTTGCTGGCATTTCATCGTCTCGGCCATGACTAGTGGCAGCAGCTTCAGCACGAGGTGGAAGTGGATCTTGATCTTTCCCTAATTTTGGAACCTCAACATTTTTGTTCTCCATATTTTAATAGGCACAACTAAAAGGCACCTCAGGTAAACAATGGAGATGGATGGATACTAGTATACAATTATGGACGGACTGCCGAGTGCCGACACAGAGGTAGCTACAGCCGTGAACTACCGTACTGTACTGTGTCTGCTGCTAATATAGACTGGTTGATAAAGAGATGTAGTAGTATGTATGTATAAAGAAGAAAGAAAAAAAAACCACGGGTAGGTGGTATACAATTATGGACGGACTGCCGAGTGCCGACACAGAGGTAGCTACAGCCGTGAACTACCGTACTGTGTCTGCTGCTAATATAGACTGGTTGATAAAGAGATGTAGTAGTATGTATGTATAAAGAAGAAAGAAAAAAAAACCTCGGGTAGGTGGTATACAATTATGGACGGACTGCCGAGTGCCGACACAGAGGTAGCTACAGCCGTGGACTACCGTACTGTACTGTGTCTGCTGCTAATATAGACTGGTTGATAAAGAGATGTAGTAGTATGTATGTATAAAGAAGAAAGGAAAAAAAAACACGGGTAGGTGGTATACAATTATGGACGGACTGCCGAGTGCCGACACAGAGGTAGCTACAGCCGTGAACTACCGTACTGTGTCTGCTGCTAATATAGACTGGTTGATAAAGAGATGTAGTAGTATGTATGTATAAAGAAGAAAGAAAAAAAAACACGGGTAGGTGGTATACAATTATGGACGGACTGCCGAGTGCCGACACAGAGGTAGCTACAGCCGTGAACTACCGTACTGTACTGTGTCTGCTGCTAATATAGACTGGTTGATAAAGAGATGTAGTAGTATGTATGTATAAAGAAGAAAGAAAAAAAAACCACGGGTAGGTGGTATACAATTATGGACGGACTGCCGAGTGCCGACACAGAGGTAGCTACAGCCGTGAACTACCGTACTGTACTGTGTCTGCTGCTAATATAGACTGGTTGATAAAGAGATGTAGTAGTATGTATGTATAAAGAAGAAAGAAAAAAAAACCACGGGTAGGTGGTATACAATTATGGACGGACTGCCGAGTGCCGACACAGAGGTAGCTACAGCCGTGAACTACCGTACTGTGTCTGCTGCTAATATAGATTGGTTGATAAAGAGATGTAGTAGTATGTATGTATAAAGAAGAAAGAAAAAAAAACCACGGGTAGGTGGTATACAATTATGGACGGACTGCCGAGTGCCGACACAGAGGTAGCTACAGCCGTGAACTACCGTACTGTACTGTGTCTGCTGCTAATATAGACTGGTTGATAAAGAGATGTAGTAGTATGTATGTATAAAGAAGAAAGAAAAAAAAACCACGGGTAGGTGGTATACAATTATGGACGGACTGCCGAGTGCCGACACAGAGGTAGCTACAGCCGTGAACTACCGTACTGTGTCTGCTGCTAATATAGACTGGTTGATAAAGAGATGTAGTAGTATGTATGTATAAAGAAGAAAGAAAAAAAAACCTCGGGTAGGTGGTATACAATTATGGACGGACTGCCGAGTGCCGACACAGAGGTAGCTACAGCCGTGAACTACCGTACTGTGTCTGCTGCGACTGGATGATAAATAATGATATAAAAAATATATATATATCACTACTGCAGCCGGACAGGTATATATTATATAATGACGGACCTGCTGGACACTGTCTGTCAGCAGAATGAGTTTTTTATAGAATAAAAAAAAAAACACCACACAAGTGAAGTCACACGACGAGTGTTTAACTTTTTCAGGCAATCACACAATATAGTATACTACTAACTAACTATACTGGTGGTCAGTGTGGTCAGGTCACTGGTCAGTCACACTGGCAGTGGCACTCCTGCAGCAAAAGTGTGCACTGTTTAATTTTAATATAATATGTACTCCTGGCTCCTGCTATAACCTATAACTATTAACTGGCACTGCAGTGCTCCCCAGTCTCCCCCACAATTATAAGCTGTGTGAGCTGAGCACAGTCAGATATATATACATAGATGATGCAGCACACTGGGCTGAGCAGTGCACACAGATATGGTATGTGACTGAGTCACTGTGTGTATCGTTTTTTTCAGGCAGAGAACGGATATATTAAATAAAACTGCACTGTCTGGTGGTCACTGTGGTCAGTCACTAGTAAACTCTGCACTCTCTACACTTCTACAGTACTCCTAAGCTCCAGTAAATCAGGTCAATCTCTCTCTCTCTCTCTCTCTTCTAATCTAAATGGAGAGGACGCCAGCCACGTCCTCTCCCTATCAATCTCAATGCACGTGTGAAAATGGCGGCGACGCGCGGCTCCTTATATAGAATCCGAGTCTCGCGAGAATCCGACAGCGTCATGATGACGTTCGGGCGCGCTCGGGTTAACCGAGCAAGGCGGGAAGATCCGAGTCGCTCGGACCCGTGAAAAAAAACATGAAGTTCGTGCGGGTTCGGATTCAGAGAAACCGAACCCGCTCATCTCTAGTTGTAACCCCTTTCTTTGAGCACTGTTCTCACGATTGATTATGGGGGTGATTCAAACCTGATTGCACGCAGGCTATTTTTTGCACTGCAGCGATCAGGTAGTCACCAACTACAGGGGAGGGGGTAACCGCTGTGCAGAGTTATGAACGCTTGTGCAGAGAGCTGCGCAAACTAAAGTTTGTGCAGTCTCTGCACAGCTCAGGACTTACTCAGCCGCTGCGATGATCCTGGATGGAGCTGACGTCAGGAACCATCCCTGGGCACGCCTGCGTTTTCCTGGACACTCCCTGAAAGTGAGTTGCCACCCTTGAATGCCTTCTTCCTGTCAATATTCTTGTGATCGCTGCTGCGATCGCTTTCTTCGTAGAATCTGTCACTGTCCGGCGACCCCCGTCACCGACCTGCGATGCACCTGTGCATTGCAGACCGCATGCATGCAAAAAAAGGCACCGTGCAACCGGGTCTGAATGACCCCCTATGATTTTGAATACAAGCCTTTTTAATCACAAGACCAGTGAGTGCTGCCTCCATTTTGTTCCAGACATCACCTGGCTACAGGTGGGGAAGAATTGCTGTTGTATTACCACTAGGAGGGAACCATGGCATATGCATCGTTACCCAGAGTGCAGGATTACAAATCTGTGTATATATATTAGAGATGAGCAGGTTCTCTGACAACCGAACCCAACCGAATATCGCACCCCGAGCCCAGATCCGAGTCTGGCTCGGAAACCAGAACGAGGCAAAATTTCATCATCCCGCTGTCGGATTCTCGCAGGTTTTGGATTCCATATAAGGAACCGCACGTCGCCGCCATTTTCACTCCAGTCCTGGAGAGTGTAGCGAGAGGACGTGTCTCTCTCCTCAGTGTCTGTCAATGTCTGTCTGTGCGGGAAAGTGGTGTGGCGACCTACTCTGTCTTATGTGTGTCATTCCAGTGCTGTGTTGTGCTGCATCAGTCCAGTGGTGGTATCTTGTACTGCATCAGTCCAGTCACAATGGTGGTGTCCTCTGCTGCCATATGTCCAGTGCTGCTGTACAAGTCCAGTCCATTGCAGTGGTGCTGTGTTGTCCTGCATCAGTCCAGTGGTGGTGTCCCTGTGTTGCCGTATAAGTCCAGTGGTACTGCCGTATATGTCCAGTGATACTGTCGTGTATGTCCAGTGATACTGCCGTATATGTCCAGTGATTCTGCTGTTAAAATCCAGTCCAGTGGTACTGCCGTATAAGTCCAGTGATACTGCAGTATACTAAGCACATTTAATGGCAAGCTGCTCAATCAGATTGTGATGTCACTCAGGTGCTAAAAGGGAGGGGTAATTCTGGGTAAGAGAAAAACATTTTGCTATCCCTAATGCACACTGAGTGAGAAATAACACTACATAATAATCAGATAATACAGAGATCTTAGTTGCGTATACAGTATCTGCAGACATAGGGTTAAGCCCCCAGGCCGAACAGCAAGGCGTCTCTGTCACTGGGGGTCCCTAATACTAGGTGTGGGTCCGGAGTGCAGGACCCCATCATGTCGGCACAGGCCGGCAAACCCAGGGCAGCACACAGGTGAAAATGAATAAAGGTTAATAAGAAGCACATAAGTGCTATGTAAGTGAGGTGTGATTAAAATAATACAAAAATATTTACAACATGATAGGGAAAAACAAAGTGTTATTAAAGTGTTAGGGTGTGCCAACCTGAAGCAGCTCAGCCACACCAACACAGGGGAAATCGCACCCCAAACCCACCCCATAAATAATTACAAAAATGTCTGGGTTTAATAGCCCAGTGTAAGGCCACATGATAATGGCTCCTACAGCATCTGAGAGCCAGCTTACCTGGAGACACCCCTAGCTTCTCCAATGGCACTCTTGAATCAGCAATCCCTCCTAATGCTGACCCATCAATGCCTCTCTGAAATACAATGCACATTTATTGGCAAGCTGCTCAATCATATAGTGATGCCACTCAGGTGCTAAAAGGGAGGGGTAATTCTGGGTAAGAGAAAAACATTTTGCTATCCCTAATGCACACTGAGTGAGAAATAACACTATAATAATAATAATAATAATAATTTTATTTATATAGCGCTCTTTCTCCAATAGGACTCAAGGCGTTTAACACTACATAATAATCAGATAATACAGAGATCTTAGTTGCATATATCTGCAGATATAGGGTTAAGCCTCCAGGCCGAACTGGGGGTCCCTAATACTAGGTGTGGGTCCGGGGTGCGGGATCCCATCATATCAGCACAGGCCGGCAACCCCAGGGCAGCACACAGGTGAAAATGAATAAGGGTTAATAAGAAGCACATAAGTGCTATGTAAGTGAGGTGTGATTAAAATAATACAAAAATATTTACAATGTGATAGGGAAAAACAAAGTGTTAATAAAGTGTTAGGGTGTGCCAACCTGAAGCAGCTCAGCCGCACCAACACAGGGGAAATCTCACTCCAAATCCACCAAAATTGGGGTGCGATTTCCCCTGTGTTGGTGCGGCTGAGCTGGAGTGGGTTTGGGGTTCAGCTTGCGACAGGAACGCGATTTAGTGGCGGGTCCCGCCTGGGGGACCCTCTTACCTCCTCCCCATAGCAGCCACACCAGGAGAGCGTCTGCGACTATGTGCCTAGAGCCGGAGCATCTCCATCGCAAGTACCCGGGAACAGGCCACGGGAGTATGCGACTCCACTTGGGAGGTGATGGAGCTGCAGCGCTGAAGTGTCACCATGACATACAGCACTGACAGCCCAGTTTTGAAGAAATTTTCTGTCAAAAAAACTTTTTCAAGGCTGCCCAGTGCGACCTGTTGCTGCAGCACCAACTGAAAAACTGAGCTCACAGTGCCTGGAGGCGGGGTTATATAGAGGAGGCTCCACAATGCATCCTGGGACAGCTTAAAGCTTTAGCCTGTTGGTGCCTTTCTGGATCAAGATCCACTCTACACCCCGATGTTTCCCTGTGGAACCCAATGTACTTTGCACAAAGAGATTTAACAATGGTAAGTCTACCATAAATCTCCTTTTAATGGACCTTCCTAAGAACTGTGACTACTGGTAATCAGAAGAAGGCTATTGAAGTCACCATTATTCATAATTAAATACAGATGCAAACTATCTTATTTTATTGCTGTAAGTAGTGTACAGATTATCACCACTGCCACAAGAGAAGAGTCAATTATTGGTATTACTTTACCACAAAGATATACATACTACAGTACTAGGAGGTATTGGACACCATACAGTGCATCCGGAAAGTATTCACAGCGCTTCACTTTTTCACATTTTGTTATGTTACAGCCTTATTCCAAAATGGAATAAATATTTTTTTTCCTTAAAATTCTACACACAATACCCTATAATGACAATGTGAAAAAGTTTTTTTAGATTATTGCAAATTTATTAAAAATAAAAAATGAAGAAATCACATGTACATAAATATTCACAGCTTTTGCTCAATACTTTGTTGATGCACCTTTGGCAGCAATTACAGCCTCAAGTCTTTTTGAATATGATGCTACAAGCTTGGCACACCTATCTTTGGGCAGTTTTGCCCATTCCTCTTTGCACCTCTCAAGCTCCATCAGATCTCTCCAGAGATGTTCAATCGCATTCAAGTCTGGACACTGGCTAGGGCCACTCAAGGACATTCACAGAGTTGTCCTGAAGCCACTCCTTTGATATCTTGGCTGTGTGCTAAGGGTCGCTGCCCTGCTGAAAGATGAACCGTTGCCCCAGTCTGAGGTCAAGAGCGCTCTGGAGCAGGTTTTCATCCAGGATATCTCTGTACATTGCTGCATTCATCTTTCCCTCTATCCTGACTAGTCTCCCAGCTCCTGCCACTGAAAAACATCCCCACAGCATGATGCTGCCACCAACATGCTTCACTGTACGGATGATATTGGCCTGGTGATGAGCCGTGCCTGGTTTCCTCCAAACATGATGTCTGGCATTCATGTCAAAGAGTTCAATCTTTGTCTCATCAGACCAGAGAATTTTGTTTCTCATGGTCTGAGAGTCCTTCAGATACATTTTGCCAAACTCCAGGTGGGCTGCCGTGTGCTTATTACTAAGGAGTGGCTTCCGTCTGGCCACTCTACCATACAGTCCTGATTGGTGGATTGCTGCATAGATGGTTGTCCTTCTGGAAGGTTCTCCTCTCTCCACAGAGGAATGCTGTAGCTCTGACTGAGTGACCATCGGGTTCTTGGTCACCTCCCTGACTAGGGCCCTTCTCCCCAAATCGCCAGCTCTAGGAAGAGTCCTGGTGGTACCGAACTTCTTCCATTTACAGATGATGGAGGCCACTGTGGTCACTGGGACCTTCAAAGCAGCAGATATTTTTCTGTACCCTTCCACAGATTTGTGCATCGAGACAATCCTGTCTCAGAGGTCTACAGACAATTCCTTTAACTTCATGCTTGGTTTGTGCTCAGACATGCACTGTTAATTGTGGGACCTTATATAGACAGGTGTGTGCCTTTCCAAATCATGTCCAATCAACTGAATTTACCACAGTTGGACTCCAATTAAGCTGTAGTAACATCTCAAGGATGATCAGTGGAAACAGGGTGCACCTGAGCTCAATCTTGAGCTTCATGGCAAAGGCTGTGAATACTTATGTACATGTGATTTCTTAGTTTTTTATTTTGAATAAATTTGCAAAGATCTAAAAAAAAACTTTTTTCATGTTGTCATTATAGGGTATTGTGTGTAGAATTTTGAGGAGAAAAAAATTATTCCATTTTGGAATAAGGCTATAAGATAACAAAATGTGGAAAAAGTGAAGCGCTGTGAATACTGGGGCTAATTCAGGTTGTATCGTGATCCAACCGGAATTTTTACAATCATCCTGCGGGCGCATGCGCAATGCCCGTCCTGCACATGTGTCTGCACTTTCTGCAGGGGGGTGCAGAAAATGCGATCACCTCTGCCTGTCAATCAGTCAGAGATGGTCGTGGGGCGGGCAACGCTCTGTTTCCAGGGAGGAGACAGAGTGTTGTGGGGGCGGTGCGGTACAAACGGGGGACGTAGTTGGCCGAACGGGGGCATGTCATGTGAGTAATCACGGCAGCTGCATGATGTCACACACATCTGCCGTGATCAGGGAGAAGGTGGCGAGTCTCCTGCGGATGCAGCTAAACTGCGCTGGCAGGAGGCTTCCAGTATTTCTGCTAACAAGCAGAATTTGCTATCACTCACAATTTCTGCTTGTTGAAGGGGGAGAGGCTCCAGTCAGCATGCTGGGTGGTCTTGCCCAGCAATGGGCGGCCCCCAGCATGCTAGGAAAAGGATAGCAAATTTTGCTGATTAGCAGAATTTGCTATCCTTACTGAATTAGCCCCATTTTCCGGATGCACTGTATGTTTATTAGTAAAAAAAAAAAAAAAAGAGTTCAGACTGTTCTGTGATATGCCAATCACCAGAAAGTGACTGTCCGCTGACAAAGATTTCTATCTAGCATAATTGCTACAAAGAAAAGCATGCTTACCACCATGGAGAGAGTGTTTCAAAGTGTAGCCCTTAGTAGCAACACATTTTAAGTAAATTGAACAGACCTAGCTCAGCCTACAGCTTTAGAACTCATAAAGGAAGACATTTTGTTATAATCTCTCAGAAGTTCCTAGAGCTGTCATTTGTGCATGAAATGTGCTGTTTAAATATGAAATGTAAATACATTCATTTGATTCTGTGTTTAAAGTTAATTAAGCGTTTAATGCAGAGGTTCTCAAACTCGGTCCTCGGGGGCACACACAGTGCATGTTTTGCAGGTCTCCTCACAAAATCGCAAGTGAAATAATTAGCTCCACCTGTGGACCTTTTAAAATGTGTCAGTGAGTAATTAATACACCTGTGCACCTGCTGGGTTACCTGCAAAACATGCACTGTGTGTGCCCCCGAGGACCGAGTTTGAAAACCTCTGGTTTAATGCATGCATTATAGAAGTGTAAGGGTCAAGGTCTGGAGTAAAAACTAAGGGGTGTATTTACTAAGCTACCGATTTTGACCGATTTGGTGTTTTTTGTTCAAAGTGTCATCTCGGGAATTTACTAAACTCAAATCTCGGCAGTGATGAGGGCATTCGTATTTTTTTTATGGCTGTGTAGTAAAAATACGAATGAATACACCATCGGTCAAACGCGGCTGTTTAGGTATAGAACTCGGTCATTTACTTTGCATTCGTATTTGAAATCTCTACAGTGAAAATGCATTTGCGGCCGTGAAAAAATACAAATCGTAAAAAAAGGCTAAAAAAAAGTAGACCTGCTTTTGAGAAGTGTGTTTACATGTGTTTCCAATTATACATTACTCACACCTGAATTTTTTGGCCTTTAAAAGGGACCCTAGCACATTTTTAACAACTCTCACTCTGAAATGGCTGCTACCGTGTGTAGTACTGATTTCTTGTTTGCTGGGGGATACCTGAGACTGCTCCATGAGGCTACAATAAACCAGGGCCAGGAAACTGAACATGGTCAGCAGGTTGTACAGGTTCCATGGAGGCTGCGCAGGCCTCGTTTTTTTAGGGGGCGTTTAAACTTGAACGCATTGGCCGATGACCTGGTTATACAAATGTTCCGGCTAAATAGAAACAACATTTTCCGTCTGTATGACCTTGTCAACTGGACCTAGACCCTGAGACAGCACGCTCTCGCTCTGTCTCAGGCCTGCGCAAACTCCTGGCTGTGTTGCACTTTATGGCTACTGGCAGCTTCCAGGCTGTAAATGGCGATGTAATTGGTATCTCACAGCCCACCTTTTCAAAATATTTAATTCAGGTGAGTTAAAACATACATACACGTCTATGTCTAAGTGGTGCTTCTGTTATGTAATATAGCACAGTGTTGTATTGATTACAGGTCATGACACTCACCTTATATTTTGAAATGTCCACTCAGGTTTTGGATGTCTTGGATCCCCACATAGATGCCTCTATCTGCTTCCCTACCCAGGAGTCGCAGTGGCATGCAGTCAGGGTAGCTTTCTACGAGCTTGCTGGCATGCCCAATGTGCGGGGTGCCATAGATTGCACACACGTTGAGATGAGACCACCTAGGGGCAGGCAATATATTTATACCAATAGACATCTGGGCCAATCCACTAATGTCCAGGTGGTTTGTGATGCAAATCTAAAAATTATCAGTGTTGTTGCGGGTTACCCTGGCGGCTGCCATGACTCCTTCATCCTCAGTCAGTCATTCCTCTTTGATAAGTTTGAGGCCGGACAAATGCCTGATGGCTGGCTGCTGGGTACGTTCCAAGTGTGTTGTGTGTATGTGTGGTAACTTCAACCTCCTCATTTTTTTATGTTATTTCCCATAAACCACATGTCCTAATGTTGCCTACATCTGTCTTTCAGGTGATGGTGGTTATGGCTGCTACTCTTGGCTCCTTACTCCATTGTCCCAACCTGATTCTCCTGCTGAACACAATTATAATAATGCACATAAGTCCACACGGAATGTGATAGAAAGATGTTTTGGGGTGCTGAAATCTAGGTTTCGATGTCTAGATAAGTCTGCAGGGCTTTTGTTGTATAGTCTCTCAAAGGTGACTAGGATTGTGTTCTGCTGCTGTTTTCTTCATAACATGTGTTTGCAGCAACATCTGCCACATGTTGCTGATGAAGAAAACAGTCAGCAAGTAGGTGAGTTAGAAACATCTGGCGACAGTGTGAGTACAGATGTTGGGAGGCAGGTAAGGCAAGAAGTGATTCTGCATCATTTTAACGGTAAGTATTATTTAGTCATAAATAACCTTGCCTAACCACTATTATAAAATGTTTTATAGGTCTGAATTCTGTTTGTGTTGCGTTATTGTTTGTTATTTCTCATGTTGTTTACAGTTAGGCAATAAAATGTATAACTTACACTGTTACTCATTAGCAAATGAAACAATTACATATTGCGTGTGATTAATTTATTACCTTAAACACAGGCATTTTTAGTGAATCAATTAGAAAAATATTATTTTTAAAGTAACATATTGTAGTTGTTGCTGCAGCCTTCATCATTTCTTTGTTTTTTGTTTACTGGGTGCAGAGGATTGGGAGGGTTCATTGGTCCTGGTTCTGCTGGATCGTCTAACTGGGGAGGTAACTGGGGTCTGGCTTGGTGTGGTTGTTCCTGAGCTTGAGCTTAGTTGGTGGGATGACAACACATTTAGGCTTTGGCTCAGGTTGTTTAGGCTTGAAGTGAATTGTGTATTTGCGGCAGTGTTGTTGGCAATGATTTGGGAGAGGTTTTCATTTATTAGTTGGTTGTGTTGGATAATTTGTATGAGGGCTTGATGCTGCCGCTGTTGGTCATCCATGATTCGTTGTAAATTTGCTTGCATTTGGCTGTTGTCTGCCCTCATCTGCTCCATAGAATTTGCAACTCTGCCAACTTGAACTATCAGTCTGCCTGAGTTCCGACTGAGTCTAGGCAGATGACGGAACAGACTCGCAAGGTATTGGGTGTGGGTGTTCAGACAGGCATAGTGTTGCGCCTGTTGTGTGGCCCAACTGGACCAAAACTCTAGGGCCATTTGTGGCTGGGGTGGTGTTGGGCTCAATTGGGGGCTGTGGGATGTTTGGGGAGGTTGGGTTATGTCCTGCGGCGTGGTTGGCTGGTTTGGATCTATCGCTTGCAGGTTTAGTGTGTACGAATCCTGCAAGTCAGTTTCCTGCTCGGCATCCTCGGGCATGATGGGTGGTTCTGTATGGGGTTGAAGACTGCCACTATTTAGTCAATATTTTGCATTGGTCTTTTTATAGCTTTACGTCAACATGCATTACTTCTTAATATTCATGTTGGAAATGATAAATAGATTGTGGCCTAAACTTAACAATTTAGCTCACCTTTTTGTAGAAATGTGTGTCTTCTAACGTTTCCCAACTCAGTTGAAAAATGTTTCAGGGAATTGTTGGACTCTGAGCCATAATTAATGTGCTAACACTAAGAACTCTAACAAATACAAAATTACTACATTTACATATTGTGTATGAAGCTTCCTTTTGTAAAACACACACAATACAATAAATGTGTTGAGCAATACACTCATACATTGTTCAAGGCAGTCAGTGGTCTGGCCAAAACTATAACAAATATAGTGCAAATAAATGAAATTTAATAATATGGTTGAAAATGTCTTAAGGTGGCCTATGTTTAGAACTGGTGATGTTGGGACTTAACATTTATGTAGCTGTTTCTAGCAAAAAAAAACAACAACAAAAATTGGTTGCTATGGCCAACATCACATCTAAAACTTAAATAAAATAACTAACGTTACCCCCATGTGCTTGCTGTTGGTGATTATTACAAGGATGACTGTTTATTTGTAACACATTTTTTTGGGCTGTGCACAAACAGTGGGGCAGATGTATTAACCTGGAGAAGGCATAAGCAAGTGATAAACCAGTGATATGTGCAAGGTGATAAAGGCACCAGCCAAACAGCTCCAATATGTAAATTAACAGTTAGGATCTGTTTGGCTGGTGCCTTTATCACCTTGCACATATCACTGGTTTATCACTTCCTTATGCCTTCTCCAGGTTAATACATCTACCACACTGTTTTTTTACGTTTTTACAATTAATTGTTATGTTTACTCACCAGACAGCTGAGGGGATTGTGGTTCCTCACTTTGTGGACTGGCCAAAATGGCTTGTGGTGGCAGGGACGACACTGTAGAGATGCGCCGTTGTGGTGGTGAGGATGCTGCTGGAGATTCAGCCTCAAGCCGGCGTCTCTTGGTACCCATATTATGGAGACTATCCGAGCCCTGTGATGGTCGTCTTAGTGGAGGGGTGTTTGATGAAGAAGGACCTATGTGATAAGATAAACATTAACATTCTGCTTTTCTATGTGTTTTCCGAATATGTGTATACACTAAGTTCTTACCTGCATCGCCAGCATCTGCATCTCTTGGCAGTGTGGGTTGTGGCCTGGCTGTGCTGCGTCTCTTTCGTACTGTAGAAATATGAAGATTGTCCTTATGAACATTCTATTATGTTTATATGTTTATGCAAAATCCTTGTTGTGATGTAAACATATGAGGAACTTGATGAGAAGTAAACAAAACTATGCTTATGCTTTTCTGCCTGACTTCATTGGGTGTGTATACTTAAATTATGAAACAAACAATTACAGCAACCAATCCATACACAAAGGTGCAGAATTCACAATATTATACTACGTAAAACTAGTGATGAGCACCGGAAATTTTTCGTGTTTTGTGTTTTGGTTTTGGGTTCGGTTCCGCGGCCGTGTTTTGGGTTCGAACGCGTTTTGGAAAAACCTCACCGAATTTTTTTTGTCGGATTCGGGTGTGTTTTGGATTCGGGTGTTTTTTTCAAAAAACCCTAAAAAACAGCTTAAATCATAGAATTTGGGGGTCATTTTGATCCCAAAGTATTATTAACCTCAATAACCATAATTTCCACTCATTTTCAGTCTATTCTGAACACCTCACACCTCACAATATTATTTTTAGTCCTAAAATTTGCACCGAGGTCGCTGGATGGCTAAGCTAAGCGACCCAAGTGGCCGACACAAACACCTGGCCCATCTAGGAGTGGCACTGCAGTGTCACGCAGGATGGCCCTTCCAAAAAACACTCCCCAAACAGCACATGACGCAAAGAAAAAAAGAGGCGCAATGAGGTAGCTGTGTGAGTAAGCTAAGCGACCCTAGTGGCCGACACAAACACCTGGCCCATCTAGGAGTGGCACTGCAGTGTCACGCAGGATGGCCCTTCCAAAAAACACTCCCCAAACAGCACATGACGCAAAGAAAAAAAGAGGCGCAATGAGGTAGCTGTGTGAGTAAGCTAAGCGACCCTAGTGGCCGACACAAACACCTGGCCCATCTAGGAGTGGCACTGCAGTGTCACGCAGAATGGCCCTTCCAAAAAACACTCCCCAAACAGCACATGACGCAAAGAAAAAAAGAGGCGCAATGAGGTAGCTGTGTGAGTAAGCTAAGCGACCCTAGTGGCCGACACAAACACCTGGCCCATCTAGGAGTGGCACTGCAGTGTCACGCAGGATGGCCCTTCCAAAAAACACTCCCCAAACAGCACATGACGCAAAGAAAAAAAGAGGCGCAATGAGGTAGCTGTGTGAGTAAGCTAAGCGACCCTAGTGGCCGACACAAACACCTGGCCCATCTAGGAGTGGCACTGCAGTGTCACGCAGGATGGCCCTTCCAAAAAACACTCCCCAAACAGCACATGACGCAAAGAAAAAAAGAGGCGCAATGAGGTAGCTGTGTGAGTAAGCTAAGCGACCCTAGTGGCCGACACAAACACCTGGCCCATCTAGGAGTGGCACTGCAGTGTCACGCAGGATGGCCCTTCCAAAAAACACTCCCCAAACAGCACATGACGCAAAGAAAAAAAGAGGCGCAATGAGGTAGCTGAGTGAGTAAGCTAAGCGACCCTAGTGGCCGACACAAACACCTGGCCCATCTAGGAGTGGCACTGCAGTGTCACGCAGGATGGCCCTTCCAAAAAACACTCCCCAAACAGCACATGACGCAAAGAAAAAAAGAGGCGCAATGAGGTAGCTGTGTGAGTAAGCTAAGCGACCCTAGTGGCCGACACAAACACCTGGCCCATCTAGGAGTGGCACTGCAGTGTCACGCAGGATGGCCCTTCCAAAAAACACTCCCCAAACAGCACATGATGCAAAGAAAAAAAGAGGCGCAATGAGGTAGCTGTGTGAGTAAGCTAAGCGACCCTAGTGGCCGACACAAACACCTGGCCCATCTAGGAGTGGCACTGCAGTGTCACGCAGGATGGCCCTTCCAAAAAACACCCCCCAAACAGCACATGACGCAAAGAAAAATGAAAGAAAAAAGAGGTGCAAGATTGAATTGTCCTTGGGCCCTCCCACCCACCCTTATGTTGTATAAACAGGACATGCACACTTTAACCAACCCATCATTTCAGTGACAGGGTCTGCCACACGACTGTGACTGAAATGACGGGTTGGTTTGGACCCCCACCAAAAAAGAAGCAATTAATCTCTCCTTGCACAAACTGGCTCTACAGAGGCAAGATGTCCACCTCATCATCATCCTCCGATATATCACCGTGTACATCCCCCTCCTCACAGATTATCAATTCGTCCCCACTGGAATCCACCATCTCAGCTCCCTGTGTACTTTGTGGAGGCAATTGCTGCTGGTGAATGTCTCCACGGAGGAATTGATTATAATTCATTTTAATGAACATCATCTTCTCCACATTTTCTGGATGTAACCTCGTACGCCGATTGCTGACAAGGTGAGCGGCGGCACTAAACACTCTTTCGGAGTACACACTTGTGGGAGGGCAACTTAGGTAGAATAAAGCCAGTTTGTGCAAGGGCCTCCAAATTGCCTCTTTTTCCTGCCAGTATAAGTACGGACTGTCTGACGTGCCTACTTGGATGCGGTCACTCATATAATCCTCCACCATTCTTTCAATGGGGAGAGAATCATATGCAGTGACAGTAGACGACATGTCCGTAATTGTTGTCAGGTCCTTCAGTCCGGACCAGATGTCAGCATCAGCAGACGCTCCAGACTGCCCTGCATCACCGCCAGCGGGTGGGCTCGGAATTCTGAGCCTTTTCCTCGCACCCCCAGTTGCGGGAGAATGTGAAGGAGGAGATGTTGTCAGGTCGCGTTCCGCTTGACTTGACAATTTTGTCACCAGCAGTTCTTTGAACCCCAGCAGACTTGTGTCTGCCGGAAAGAGAGATCCAAGGTAGGTTTTAAATCTAGGATCGAGCACGGTGGCCAAAATGTAGTGCTCTGATTTCAACAGATTGACCACCCGTGAATCCTTGTTAAGCGAATTAAGGGCTCCATCCACAAGTCCCACATGCCTAGCGGAATCGCTCTGTGTTAGCTCCTCCTTCAATGTCTCCAGCTTCTTCTGCAAAAGCCTGATGAGGGGAATGACCTGACTCAGGCTGGCAGTGTCTGAACTGACTTCACGTGTGGCAAGTTCAAAAGGTTGCAGAACCTTGCACAACGTTGAAATCATTCTCCACTGCGCTTGAGACAGGTGCATTCCACCTCCTATATCGTGCTCAGTTGTATAGGCTTGAATGGCCTTTTGCTGCTCCTCCAACCTCTGAAGCATATAGAGGGTTGAATTCCACCTCGTTACCACTTCTTGCTTCAGATGATGGCAGGGCAGGTTCAGGCGTTTTTGGTGGTGCTCCAGTCTTCTGTACGTGGTGCCTGTACGCCGAAAGTGTCCCGCAATTCTTCTGGCCACCGACAGCATCTCTTGCACGCCCCTCTCGTTTTTTAAATAATTCTGCACCACCAAATTCAAGGTATGTGCAAAACATGGGACGTGCTGGAATTTGCCCAGATTTAATGCACACACAATATTGCTGGCGTTGTCCGATGCCACAAATACACAGGAGAGTCCAATTGGGGTAAGCCATTCTGCGATGATCTTCCTCAGTTGCCGTAAGAGGTTTTTAGCTGTGTGCGTATTCTGGAAAGCGGTGATACAAAGCGTAGCCTGCCTAGGAAAGAGTTGGCATTTGCGAGATGCTGCTACTGGTGCCGCCGCTGCTGCTGTTCTTGCGGCGGGAGTCCATACATCTACCCAGTGGGCTGTCACAGTCATATAGTCCTGAGCCTGCCCTGCTCCACTTGTCCACATGTCCGTGGTTAAGTAGACATTGGGTACAACTGCATTTTTTAGGACACTGGTGAGTCTTTTTCTGAGGTCTGTGTACATTTTCGGTATCGCCTGCCTAGAGAAATGGAACCTAGATGGTATTTGGTACCGGGGACACAGTACCTCCAACAAGTCTCTAGTTGCCTCTGCAGTAATGATGGATACCGGAACCATGTTTCTCACCGCCCAGGATGCCAAGGCCTCAGTTATCCGCTTTGCAGCAGGATGACTGCTGTGATATTTCATCTTCCTCGCAAAGGACTGTTGGACAGTCAATTGCTTGGTGGAAGTAGTAAAAGTGGTCTTACGAGTACGACTTCCCCTCTGGGATGACCATCGACTCCCAGCAGCAACAACAGCAGCGCCAGCAGCAGTAGGCGTTACACGCAAGGATGCATCGGAGGAATCCCAGGCAGGAGAGGACTCGTCAGAATTGCCAGTGACATGGCCTGCAGGACTATTGGCATTCCTGGGGAAGGAGGAAATTGACACTGAGGGAGTTGGTGGGGTGGTTTGCGTGAGCTTGGTTACAAGAGGAAGGGATTTACTGGTCAGTGGACTGCTTCCGCTGTCGCCCAAAGTTTTTGAACTTGTCACTGACTTATGATGAATGCGCTGCAGGTGACGTATAAGGGAGGATGTTCCGAGGTGGTTAACGTCCTTACCCCTACTTATTACAGCTTGACAAAGGCAACACACGGCTTGACAAATGTTGTCCGCATTTCTGTTTAAATACTTCCACACCGAAGAGCTGATTTTTTTGGTATTTTTACCAGGCATGTCAATGGCCCTATTCCTCCCACGGACAACAGGTGTCTCCCCGGGTGCCTGACTTAAACAAACCACCTCACCATCAGAATCCTCCTGGTCAATTTCCTCCCCAGCGCCAGCAACACCCATATCCTCCTCATCCTGGTGTACTTCAACACTGACATCTTCAATCTGACTATCAGGAACTGGACTGCGGGTGCTCCTTCCAGCACTTGCAGGGGGCGTGCAAATGGTGGAAGGCGCATGCTCTTCACGTCCAGTGTTGGGAAGGTCAGGCATCGCAAACGACACAATTGGACTCTCCTTGTGGATTTGTGATTTCGAAGAACGCACAGTTCTTTGCTGTGCTTTTGCCAGCTTGAGTCTTTTCATTTTTCTAGCGAGAGGCTGAGTGCTTCCATCCTCATGTGAAGCTGAACCACTAGCCATGAACATAGGCCAGGGCCTCAGCCGTTCCTTGCCACTCCGTGTGGTAAATGGCATATTGGCAAGTTTACGCTTCTCCTCCGACGATTTTATTTTAGATTTTTTAGTCCTTTTTTTACTGATATTTGGTGTTTTGGATTTTACATGCTCTGTACTATGACATTGGGCATCGGCCTTGGCAGACGACGTTGCTGGCATTTCATCGTCTCGGCCATGACTAGTGGCAGCAGCTTCAGCACGAGGTGGAAGTCGATCTTGATCTTTCCCTATTTTTGGAACCTCAACATTTTTGTTCTCCATATTTTAATAGGCACAACTAAAAGGCACCTCAGGTAAACAATGGAGATGGATGGATACTAGTATACTTATGGATGGACGAGCGACTGCCGACACAGAGGTAGCTACAGCCGTGGACTACCGTACTGCGTCTGCTGCTAATATAGACTGGATGATAATGATATAAAAATATATATATATATCACTACTGCAGCCGGACAGGTATATATTATATAATGACGGACCTGCTGGACACTGTCAGCACTGCAGACTCCTAAAGTAAGCTACTAGTATCAAGAAGATAGAAAAAAAAAACACCACAGGTAGGTGGTATACAATTATGGATGGACGAGCGACTGCCGACACAGAGGTAGCTACAGCCGTGGACTACCGTACTGCGTCTGCTGCTAATATAGACTGGATGATAATGATATAAAAAATATATATATATCACTACTGCAGCCGGACAGGTATATATTATATAATGAAGGACCTGCTGGACACTGTCAGCTCAGCACTGCAGACTCCTAAAGTAAGCTACTAGTATCAAGAAGATAGAAAAAAAAAACCACCACGGGTAGGTGGTATACAATTATGGATGGACGAGCGACTGCCGACACAGAGGTAGCTATAGCCGTGGACTACCGTACTGCGTCTGCTGCTAATATAGACTGGATGATAATGAGATATAAAATATATATATATCACTACTGCAGCCGGACAGGTATATATTATATAATGACGGACCTGCTGGACACTGTCAGCTCAGCACTGCAGACTCCTAAAGTAAGCTACTAGTAGTATCAAGAAGATAGAAAAAAAAAAAACACCACAGGTAGGTGGTATACAATTATGGATGGACGAGCGACTGCCGACACAGAGGTAGCTACAGCCGTGGACTACCGTACTGCGTCTGCTGCTAATATAGACTGGATGATAATGAGATATAAAATATATATATCACTACTGCAGCCAGACAGGTATATATTATATAATGACGGACCTGCTGGACACTGTCAGCTCAGCACTGCAGACTCCTAAAGTAAGCTACTAGTAGTATCAAGAAGATAGAAAAAAAAAAAACACCACAGGTAGGTGGTATACAATTATGGATGGACGAGCGACTGCCGACACAGAGGTAGCTACAGCCGTGGACTACCGTACTGCGTCTGCTGCTAATATAGACTGGATGATAATGATATAAAAAATATATATATATATCACTACTGCAGCCGGACAGGTATATATTATATAATGACGGACCTGCTGGACACTGTCAGCTCAGCACTGCAGACTCCTAAAGTAAGCTACTAGTATCAAGAAGATAGAAAAAAAAAAAACACCACGGGTAGGTGGTATACAATTATGGATGGACGAGCGACTGCCGACACAGAGGTAGCTACAGCCGTGGACTACCGTACTGCGTCTGCTGCTAATATAGACTGGATGATAATGATATAAAAAATATATATATATCACTACTGCAGCCGGACAGGTATATATTATATAATGACGGACCTGCTGGACACTGTCAGCTCAGCACTGCAGACTCCTAAAGTAAGCTACTAGTATCAAGAAGATAGAAAAAAAAAACACCACGGGTAGGTGGTATACAATTATGGATGGACGAGCGACTGCCGACACAGAGGTAGCTACAGCCGTGGACTACCGTACTGCGTCTGCTGCTAATATAGACTGGATGATAATGATATAAAAAATATATATATATATCACTACTGCAGCCGGACAGGTATATATTATATAATGACGGACCTGCTGGACACTGTCAGCTCAGCACTGCAGACTCCTAAAGTAAGCTACTAGTATCAAGAAGATAGAAAAAAAAAAACACCACGGGTAGGTGGTATACAATTATGGATGGACGAGCGACTGCCGACACAGAGGTAGCTACAGCCGTGGACTACCGTACTGCGTCTGCTGCTAATATAGACTGGATGATAATGATATAAAAAATATATATATATCACTACTGCAGCCGGACAGGTATATATTATATAATGACGGACCTGCTGGACACTGTCAGCTCAGCACTGCAGACTCCTAAAGTAAGCTACTAGTATCAAGAAGATAGAAAGAAAAAAAAACACCACGGGTAGGTGGTATACAATTATGGATGGACGAGCGACTGCCGACACAGAGGTAGCTACAGCCGTGGACTACCGTACTGCGTCTGCTGCAGTGCTAATATAGACTGGATGATAATGATATTAAAAATATATATATCACTATTGCAGCCGGACAGGTATATATTATATAATGACGGACCTGCTGGACACTGTCAGCAGAATGCGTTTATAGAATAAAAACACCACACGACGAGTGTTTAACTTTTTCAGGCAGACAATCACAATATACTGGTGGTCAGTGGTCACTGGTCAGTCACACTGGCAGTGGCACTCTGGCAGCAAAAGTGTGCACTGTTAAAATATGTACTCCTGCTATAACTGCTCCCCAGTCTCCCCCACAATTAAGCTGTGTGAGCAGTGAGCACTCAGCACAGTCAGATATACAGTATTACATAGATGATGCAGCACACTGAGGGCACACTGAGGCTGAGCACAGATATGGTATGTGACTGTCACACTGTGTATCGTTTTTGTTCAGGCAGAGAACGGATTAATTAAACTGGTGGTCACTGGTCACACTATCAGCAAGTAGTACTCCTAATATGCTCCCCAAAATTAGTAAATCAAGTGTCTCTACTACTCTCTAGTCTACTCTAAACGGAGAGGACGCCAGCCACGTCCTCTCCCTATGAATCTCAATGCACGTGTGAAAATGGCGGCGACGCGCGGCTCCTTATATAGAATCCGAGTCTCGCGATAGAATCCGAGCCTCGCGAGAATCCGACAGCGGGATGATGACGTTCAGGCGCGCTCGGGTTAACCGAGCAAGGCGGGAAGATCCGAGTCTGCCTCGGACCCGTGTAAAAAGCGTGAAGTTCAGGGGGGTTCGGTTTCCGAGAAACCGAACCCGCTCATCACTACTTAAAACCCAACCATGGTAGCTTAACACAACCAGAATATTGCTCTGTATTTCACATTTGTTTGCTGCTAACAACCAAACAGTACCCCCAAATATATGCACAAAATTGTAAGCATCAAATTAAAATATGCATGAAAAATCACATCAACCACACAAAGGACAACCCAGAACAAAACACAATAACCATAAGTCCATTTAAAAAATACAAAAAAAATTATGCAAAACACATGACTCACACTTCATTTAAAGACACCAACAAAAATTTACTTTTTTATAAAAAAAAAACAGAAAAAGCCCAAGTCCACCTGCTAAATTGACAATACAAAGGATAAAAACATAACTATTTGTGATTAAAACTACATCACCAACACATTAGAAGAATGAACCAACTTACAATCACAGTTAGCTCAAAGACATTTCAGACAACTAAGGACAAAGCACAGATGTTTTAATCATAAATAAACAAAAATTTTAAACTCACCATCTTGCCTTGGGCGATCCGAATCCCGGACATGAGTCGCACCAACCACTTCTGGCGGAATAAGAGTACGCACAGGCTCCTCCCAATCCCGATATGACGCTCGGAAAAGGGGTGGCCACCACCTGTTTGGCGTGCTGATTTAGCCTCCTTAGACATCTTAGCCTTGACACGGCGCTTGATGTCGTAGAATCGCTTACGACACGTGTCCTCGGTCCTCCTCACAGCACCCTCACTATTAACTGCAGCAACGACCTTCCCCCCAGGGCCGGCGCTACCACTAGGCAGCTTTAGGCAGCTGCCTATGAGCGCCGGCCACTGGAGGGCGGTACTGCACGCTGCCGATGAGTGTTCCTATATTACTGTCTTAGCTCAGCTCCTCTTCCTTAAGAGATGAGGAGCGGAGCAGGGATGCCATAGCCGAGCCGCCCCCCTGTTATCAGCCGGCACACACAGCACCACTGACACAATGTAAGTGCATATTACTTGGCAGTCGCCTCTTCTTATGTACACTGTCTGCTCCTCTCTGCAGTCCTCGCCCCCCTCCCGAACACGAATGGTAAATAAAGCAGTAACTGACGGGAGGGGGGGTGAGGGTCGATTGGAGCGTTCGACCCCTCTACTTCCTCCCTAGCAAAGTCCGTTCTTGATCCTCTTTCACAGTGATTGCAGTCCAGCACTAAGCATGTGAAGATGCCACTGTACACACCTCCTCCCCAGTGATCTACGGAGATCAGCGGCAGCCCCTAGCTGCATGATTTATTAGGCTGTGCTGTGAGTGTGAACGGAGGTCGTAGACTCGTAGGTGGTGGGGGAGGAATGCAGTGCAAAGTGTCTACAAAGTTATTACTGTGTGCAGCCAGCTCCCAGCATGGTGCTGGGCTAAGCATAAGGAGGCACAAGCCAGACCAAGCCAGGGGTGAGGGGTGCTGAACATTCAGCTTGTGGAGTTGAATAGGCTGAGCTGCAGTTTACAGAGGGACATGTAGTAATGGCTAGCAGCAACAGCAGATATGATCCTGTTCCCTCTCTCTCCCTGGCCAGATTACACTCACTGTAGTCTGCACATCCAGCAGTATGTACTCCCTGCCCTGCTTCACGTAGGTAAGTTTTCCAAATGCTCAAAGCTCTGGAAAGGTGACTGATAGGCACAGCCAAGAATGTGATATTGACATGACGGAGAGGGCCCTCCTGTCTTTAGTGCCCTATGGCCTCCCAAAGGCTTAATCCAGCCCTGGGTTAGCGGTTCTTGCACACCCTGGGTACACCTGCAGCATTACAGCAGCAACCTGTCCTGGAGTTCCCACTAAGAGTAAGCACACTGGGTGGGATGGGGATGTAGCTGGGATCCCAGCATTCAGCATCCTGGCGGACCGAATGCCATCTGCGGAATCCTGACAGTGGTCAAAATGCCAACGGCAGTATCCCAACAGCTGGGATCCCGAACAAAAGTTTGGTTAGAGTTAGGCTGCAGGGGGTGGGGGGATCAGAGGCGGAACTACCGGCAGTGCAAGTAGTGCGTTGCACTGGGGCCCGCCTCTGTCCAGGGGCCCAAGCATGTAATGAGTCAAACTTACTCATTACATGCCGCTGTGCGCTCCGCACAGCCGCCCGGAGAGGAGAGAAGCAGCGGCACGGACAGGGGAAGGAGGAGGAGGGAGGTGAAGGAGGGAGCCGCAGCAGCGCTTTGTTACTGGTGGAGGCGCTGCTGCTGCTGCCCCTCTGCTTCACTATAGGCTGTCTTCCGAGAACAGCCTATAGTGAAGCAGAGGGGCAGCAGCAGCAGCAGCGCCTCCACCAGTAACAAAGCGCTGCTGCGGCTCCCTCCTTCACCTCCGTCCTCCTCCTTCTCTCCAGCCCGGGAATCGTCTGACGCTGCACCGAGGAGCCTGAGCCAGCGGAGAGGGTAAGTATAATTCTTCTTTCTTTCTTTCTTTCTCTTTCTTTCTTTGTTGGGACTGCCTGCCGCAATGTGTAAAACTGGGGAATCTGCCTGCCGCTATGTGTAAAAAGGGGGAATCTGCCTGCCGCAATGTGTAAAAAGGGGGGACTGCCTGCCGCTATGTGTAAAAATGGGGAATCTGCCTGCCGCTATGTGTAAAAAGGGGGAATCTGCCTGCCGCTATGTGTAAAAAGGGGGAATCTGCCTGCCGTAATGTGTAAAAAGGGGACGCTGTCTGCCGTAATGTGTAAAAAGGGGGACGCTGTCTGCCGTAATGTGTAACAAGGGCACGCTGTCTGCCGTAATGTGTAAAAAGTGTACGCTGTCTGCCGTTATGTGTAAAAAGTGTACGCTGTCTGCCGTAATGTGTAAAAAGGGGACGCTGTCTGCCGTAATGTTTAACAAGGGCACGCTGTCTGCCGTTATGTGTAAAAAGTGCACGCTGTCTGCCGCTATGTGTAAAAAGGGGACGCTGTCTGCCGTTATGTGTAAAAAGGGGACGCTGTCTGCCGTTATGTGTAAAAAGGGGACGCTGTCTGCCGTTATGTGTAAAAAGTGCACGCTGTCTGCCGTTATGTGTAAAAAGAGGAATCTGTCCGCTGTAAGGTGTAAAAGGGTCTCTACCTGGTGTAGTGGTGCTACTGTGCGGCGTAATTTGAAGAATGGAGACTACTGTGCACCGTTTTATGAATTGTTATTATTTTGTGGCCACACCCCTTCCCCACGAAGCCACGCCACTATGTATTTTTGCGCGCGCCTACGGCGCGCACTGCCCCTGTTTTGCATGCAGGGGTGGGGCTCCGATGCCGTTTCTTGCACACAGTGCTAAAATGTCTAGTTACGGCACTGTTGCTAGGTATCCATTTCTCTGGCTCTGAGCAGGTCCCCCTCACCAGATCCTCTCCAGGGGTGAGGGGGTGGACTTGGATGGGATGTGTGTGTGTGGGGGGGGGGGGGGGGGCAAAGCATTTTGTTGCACCTGGGCCCATCGCTCGCTAGTTCCACCACTGGGGTGGATTAAGGTTAGGCTGCAGGAGGGGGAGGTGAGGGTTAGGCTGTGGGAAGGGAGGGATAGGGTTAGGATGCTGGAGGAGAGATTAGGGTCAGGCTTAGGCTGCAGGGAGAGAAAGTTATGGGGAGGATTAGGGTTCTCTTACCTAAACTCCCCTGTCAGGTTTTAGCCCGTCTAAATGCTGGGATCGGTATTCTGACCACCGGCATCCTTACAGCCAGTATACCATACCCAACCTGCGGGATGTACTAATGGGAAAATGTGGTAAAAACCTAATTTTGGAGGTTTTATCCACATTTCCCGTATGTACTAAGACCCGCACGCTGGGTTTCCGAAAGGGGGGAGGGGGCAGGGGCGGTATTGTGTAGCTTTGCCTAGGGCGCCTAGAAACCTTGCACCAGCCCTGCTTCCCCCACAGAACACTCTTCCTGCGTGAAGAAACCTTTGCAGCATCATGGCCGAACAGCTGTCGATGATGCCTCATCAGCTCCCGCACCAATGCCATATTCTCTGCGTAGCTGAATTTGACATTGCGGCCCGTCTTTGTAGTGGTGCGTGGCTGCGGAGCCACAGCATCATCACTGTCACTATCACTCGAGGCCGCAGCAGCAACCTCCCCCTCCACCTCACTAACCTCCTCCACCTCACTCACCTCCTCCCTCTCACTCACCTCCTCCGCTACACTTACCTCCTCCACCTCACTCACCTCCTCCTTCTCACTCACCTCCTCCCTCTCACTCACCTCCTCCACCACACTCACCTCTGACTGGGACATATTCAGGACAAACAACAAATAACACTGAGAAAAAAAAACAGTAAACACACTCCTTCACTACCACTACACACCAGACACCAAACACACACACACACACACACACACACACACACACTCACTCACAATGACAATAGACGTTAAAAAAAACAAAGAAAAAACTAGACAGACTTTTAAATAACTACACAACAAGTATGACAAGACTACTTACACACACAGTACAGCACTCAACAATCGCAAAGAACTTCCTCAAAACCGCCAAAAACTCCTATCAACTCACCAACTCCAAACACACCTTCCTCTCACCTCTCCACTAGCTAAACCCATGAGGTGCGGACGGTTTGGGGAGGTTTTATAGTAATGAGCACAGATACTCCTCCATCACGAATCAAACCAATCACGGACGAGTGACAAAAACGAAACTTAGAAAAAAAACGCGGCCGGGAACGGAAAAACACTGCCGTAACCGAAAAATGACGCAGTCGGGAAAAAAACAGAGAACACGGCCGCAAATCCACAAAATCGGCCGCATTCTACCTTGGAAAAACACGAATGACATCGACATTGAAAAATAGAAATAATCAAAACACGACAGCATAGTAAATGAGGCGTAATAAATTCAAAAAGTTGCAAATTCACACATTCGATGTCATTCGTGTTTAACTTTAATCTCATTCTGAAAAATACGAATTTTAGTAAATATACCCCCAAGCTGTTATCTCTTTAGTGATATATGTATATGATCCTAAGGTCTATGTTTTGAAGTATCACTTTAATAAGTAAAGTGTTTTATTTAAAATCTGTGTGATTCTTCTGATTTGGGGTTAGTTGCCTTCAGCTCTCTGCCTGGGAAAGGAAAGGAAGCACACCTGCCCCGACTGATCTGATTTATGTAACCCCACCCTACTCGCGACTCCCTTGGGGAATTGAGGTTACCAATAATTAAGTCTAAGGTGTGCCTCCACCCAAGCTGTTTTGGGGTGGGCTAGCTTGGGAAAGCCCTTAGTATGACGTTATACTAATTTTTATACAGTAAGGGTTATACAGCATATACTTTCACGTTAACATTACCTATATTCATCTTTATTGTCTTCCAGACCCGTTCCAGTGCGTTTCTCCGGAATTCTGATAGACAGGTAAGTTCAGTAAATAGGAATAACACACAACCACTTTTCTAAATAGCAATTAGTACTTATATTTTGTTTTTCACAGTTCTAACTATATCGCTGAACATTTTAATAATATGATACTCTCTGTGTATACACTAGTTTCTGCATGCACTACAAAAAAAAAACATTTGAAACCGGTTATCAATGAAAAAAACACCCGGGACCCGAATAGTACCTTTAGCAGTGAGGTGCGCGCAATGGCAACACTGGTTTTCTGTCCTTTCCCTACACTCGAGGGGTTCGTTGGTGCATGCGTTGGGGCCCTGGAGAATATGCTAAGTAGTAGCTGGTTCCTTTGTGCTGACGCTTATAAATATTTATCCATAGGTTGGTCTATAGTTATAGACAGGGGTGAAGTTCTCCTAGATCTCCTATTGTATCCTTCAGTGAACTGGCCCCTGCAGTGTAATAAATATCCACTGTCACCTCGATGATCTTGGCAGATCCCTGTATATCTCCAAACCTGTAATGCTGATCCTCTCAGTGATGGATGGTTTTTATGTATCCACTATATGATACACTCTAAATAATGCAGTGCAGAGAGATACATTTGCATGAGTTCACATTGCAGTTCTCCTATAAGGTGGAGCTAAGCAGTATATGGCTATAGTTGTCTAGGACCCCTATCGGGGTGGATAGTTCAGTGCGCTATTAGCTGAGGCTCACTTTCCGTGCCTACCTCCCGCGCTGTTGCTCCTCAGAGGCAATAACATCTAACAGCCGGTGAGTCCTAGTCTCCCTACAGTGTTCACTCAGAGGGTGACTTGTGATATCATATCTGCCATGGGGGATTGACAGGGGTAACTTTTGTATAGGCTGTACCTATTATGTCGTGTATACGACTCTGCACAATGAAGCCGGGCCCCTATGGTGCAGTGCACTCTCCCCCAGATGCTATATGTCTCTCTTCCTGCGGCTGGGTGACTCTGCTGGCTGACACTGACACTGAGGAGGGGTGGGTATCTCTATTGTGTCCTCCCCCTAGTGGGCGGCCTCCTAGCGGTTACTCACACCTCCTTGCATGGAGATCAGTGGGAGGGAGACCTCCGTCAGACAGCTCCTCCCCCTGGGCGGCTCTGATGGATAATGCTCTGGTGGGGAGTACTTCTCTATCAGCTGCTACTTCCCCGACTCCGGGTCCCCCGATGCCGTGGTTGCCGCAGCGGTATAGCAGTATGCGGGTATTAGTGTTCCGTTGCTCCGGGTCCCGCCGTTCACTCAGGTACTTAGCCGCTCTGGTCTCTGCGTCACCGGCCTCTAGCTTCCTTCCTCGTGCTGCAGCCCAGTTGTCTCTTATGCTCCCGTCTCTCGCCCCCCACAGCGTGGCTCGCGCTGCCTCGTTCTCCCTGCATCCGATACCCTGGCACAACTCCAGCGGTGCAAGGGCCTCCAGAATAGTCTCTGAAGTACCCTCGTGCCCCCACTTCACCACATTAAATACACTTATATATTTTCGTATTATACACTTTATAAACATCAATACATCAGCTATAGTCTAACAATAAACGTATCCTCAATTACAGTCACTAATACAGCGTTACATTTACCTGAACCATCAGACAAGGAAGGTGCATTAATATCTGTTCATAGTATTTCAGAGGGTAACAGGATAGTGCTTAATGCAGTGGTTCCCAAACTGTGTGCCGTGGCTCCTTGGGGTGCCTCGGGACACTTGCAGGGGTGCCTCGGGTTGGTGGTCCAGAACCAATTCAAATTCTGCATGGTCAATGTAAAAAGCAAAACCAGTGTTAATGGCTGCCAATCATAAAATATATTGACAATCAGAAGTAAATCTTGTCCCTCACCACATAAGTTACCCTAAGGATGACATATAAAGACAATTTACATAATTTAATATTTCTTTCTACATTTTTCAATAAGAAACCATTGGCTTAGGGGTGCCGTGCAAAAATTTTGATACTCTAGGGCGCCGTGATTCAAAAAAGTTTGGAAACCACTGGCTTAATGGTTGAACTAAATAGGAATCATACAGTACTTAGCCCATAAGTCTATTATTCTCAGTGCTGTCCATAATAAAGAACAACACTAAAGGCTTTTCTGGAACAAGATACTGACTGACTTTCCTTTTACAAGTAGTCTGTGTCAGGGCTATGAGCGCTAATACCTGGGCAGAGTAGACAGAGGGAAATCCCTCAGTGTCAACCATTTTATGCTGGCAACATGTGACAGGCCCAGGGTGCCAGCCTAAATTCCTACAGAAGAGGCCAAGAACATAGAAAATTATATATGGGGAACAGACTTATTTTCACCTTGCAATGAAAACAAATAAGCAAGTAATAGAAATGTAATGTGAAACAGTATGGAAGAAAGGCATGAGCTATCATGCTAAATAATGCACTACAATAAACTAGTCAGCGCTTATGCCTGGTTCTGTGTAAAAAAAAAATGTTGAGAGTAATTAGGCAATCCTAGTGTTCAGAAAGGTGTATATGGCATTGTGTTCTGTCACCTCCTCAGCTGAGAATGTTATCAAGACATTACTACCATTTTCAATACAGGCTTATGACCCTTTATAGCATGGGTTGAAAACAGATAGGAATACACTTTTAATCATGCCTCATGAGAAAGTGAAGCATATGGTTGGGTAATACAGATAAAAAAAAGTACATCTTGGGCTTTAATAACTCTAATGTACTGTACTCTCCTAATATTCCCTGGCTTCTGTAATGCTAGGATAGGATACCCCTGTACATGTACCTGTACATTGGTTAGTAATAACAACTGCTTATGGTGGTCATTCCGAGTTGATCGCACGTAGCAACTTTTTGCTGCTTGACGCCGCCTATGGGGGAGTGTATTTTAGCATTGCAGGGCTGTACAGCCCTGCTGTGCTGAGAAAGTTTCCTGCAAAACAAGACCAGGGTCAGATCTATTTACCCTGTGCGACGGATCCAGCGATGAAGGTCCCTGGATTGACGTCAGACATCTGCCCTCCAAACGCCTGGACACGCCTGCATTCGGATCTCCATGCCCGGAAAATGGTGAGTAGACGCCCTTAGAACGCCTCCTCCCTGTCAATCTTCTTGCGATTGCGCTAGCGATCACCTTCTTCTTTGTTCTGGCCACTGCCCGGTGACAGCTGTTGCCGGGCAACGACGCGCATGCATAATGCGGCCGCCGCGCATGCGCTGTTCTGACCTTTTCACAATCTTTCTCTCCCACAGCTCCACATCTGCCTAACCTCTCTGCCAAACCCTGAATTGGCTCCCCTTTCGCTACAGAATCCTCTACAAACTCCTCACCATCACATACAATCCTCTCTACTACTCCACTGCTGTCTACAGCTCCAACCTCATCCTCATACACACTCTTTCCCACCCTCTCCAGTTAGCTGATGACTGCTGCGTTCCTCCTCTCTGGTTATCACATCTCACTCCAGAATACAAGATTTCTCCCATGTTGGCCACCACCTAATGATTTCCCTCATCTAGTTAGACCATCCTCCAATATGCAGTTCTTCAAGTGGGCACTGAAAACCTACCCATTCATAAAAGCTTTTCTGTCCACCATTTAACCATGTCACCTTGTAGTCTATTGCACCTCACCATTTTATATCCTACAATTCTCTTAGTCCTGCACTTAGCCCCCCCCCCACCACACCCCCACCCCATACACTTGCTCACTCCTTATGTCTTGTGTTAGTATTCCTCCTATTCTTTAGATTTTAAGCTCCATGAACAGGGCCTTCATTTTTCCTCTTCTTATCATCTACTTCTCACTCTACACCTTCTCTTTAGGCTCTATGCCACCACATTCCAATCCTTCATTGTTTAACCTAGTCCCATTATCTGCACCCTCACTGATAGGTACAGCAAACAGGTTTCAGATTATGCTGAGTATTTCCATTGCACCTCTTGCATCAATGGCTGTATTGAGAGTTGTAGTGCTATTTGATACTTGTCTACTGTATTGTACTGTTCTCTGTACTTTACTGTTTTACCCTGTACTGTCTTATTGTTTTGTCCTCTGTATGGAGCTGCAGACCACTTGTGGTGTCCTAAAAGTCAAGTTTAATAATAATATCCCTTCAAATCAGCAGCGCTGTTACTGTCTGCCTCAGATTGCAGCCACAGGCTCAGTATGTCTGTGTTGACACACTAGGTATTTTGTGCACAGTTTGCAGTGAGGAGTCAGGCTGTATTTTATGGTGGCTGTCATGATTGGCTGGCCAATTCTCCAGAATCATCAATCTGAAAAATTGCCGCCAGTGACTTATGGGTTACTTCCAGCATAGTAATTGCCACCAGGAAGAGGATTTTAGTGCTCTGACACTAGGTAGCCCTAGCTTCTACCTGCATACACAATTATCAATATTTTACAGAACAGGTAACATGAGCCTTACAGGGTATAGGGTTAGAACACATAGGTCAGAATGAGAAATTAAGTTATAATTTAAAGAATAAGATAGTTACAGTTACAAAAAAGATAGTTACAAAGCATATATGATTATATTTAAAAATACACATAAATTAAGATTTCAGAGATAAATAAAAGAATAAAGTTTTAGAAATTCCAGAACTTACTAAAAAGACCTTAGGAGTTCTGTTGTAGGGGCTTTACATAGATACAAGGATGGGGCATGTTTAACACTTGGTTGTCCCCAAAAGGTGAACACTGAATCCACCTCAAACAGGCATATTTATTTCAGTAGCAACTACTCATGACACACACCCTCGCCCTGGTGGAGTTTAACCATTCCAAAACCAGAATTAAATGATTTTACTTAGGGATTTTATGGGTTTTCCTGCTAGACCCCAGGGACGTTTAATTACTTGCCTCAGTCTGTTTGAAGCTTAAGGGTCTGAAATGTTAGAGCTTTGGCCAGGAAAGAGATTTGACACCTTCTTTGGCCTGTAGACATGACACCCTGCCATTTACAGTAAACAGAACTCTTCACAAACAGAGTACACACTAGCCACTTAATTGCATCCTGGCCATCTGTTGTATAGTTTTTTAAATTACCTTTACATACAGAATATACATGGGAACGTTATACATAAAAAATGACATTTTCATAACTGGTGTGCATCACACCTCCCCACTCAAATTAATATATATTTTTCATACAGAATTTACCTTGCTACAACATGCAATTTTAATAATACCCTTTTTGTGGGATCAAATCTACGATGGATAATGACAGTGGTCACTGACACTCTCTGTGTTATATAGCATTCACTGATGCTCTCTGTACTATAGGGAGGTCATTAATGCTCTCTGTATTATATGATAGTCATTGTAGTTCTAATATAGACGTCACTGATGCTATCTGTATTATATAGCGGTCACTGATGCTCTCTGTATTAAATGGCGGCGACTGATGCTCTCTGTATTATGTGATAGTCACAACTACTCTCTGCATTATCTAGTGGTCACTGATGCTCTCTTTATTGAATTGCCATCACTGATGCTCTCTGTATTATATACAGTCACTGTAATGTTTCATGCATTAAATAGCATTCATTGCAAAACTCTATGTATTGTATGGCAGTCACTGTGATGATCTCTGTATTATATGGTGGTCACTGTGATGCTCCCAATATTATATGGTGGTCACTGAGATGTCCACTACATTTTACGGCATTCACTGCAATGCTTTATTGTGGGTGAGGTAGTGTAGTACAAGTATCAATACTTTGAGTCTTGAGGCAGTGTAACCTGCATGCTCTGTTTAAAAGTAAAGACACCCTGGAACCACAGAATAAATGCACCCAGCACTGGCACCTTAATGTAAATAAAAATAGGATTTGCCCTTACTCTACATTGATTTTAGACTTTTCAATGTTAACAGCGGTATCAAAGCCAAGAGTGTCTAAGATCTACTGGAGAGGGAGGGCCACTGAGCTTATTTTTTACCCCAGGTGACTGAAATCCTAGGATTACCAGCTACAATGCCCATACCTGACCTGTGCAGTGTGGCTCCAACTGCTACATACTTTACATTAAACAGAGCTCTATGACCTGGCACTGACCGTTGGATGGAAGAGTCTGCCCATGTACAGTGAAGGAGACGCTAAGAGAAACACTCTGCTGTGCAGTAGTATAGGGTCATTGAAGAAGGATGAATAAATACAGTAATACTAATGCATAAAATGTATTAGATTAACAACATTACCCAATTCTCATTGATTTTGCCTTCTGGGAAAAAGACTGTGGCCCAAACAAACAAAATCAATCTCCTGTAGACCTAATAAATAAATGTGCTTCATATTTTACATTTTATTTCGAATTTTTTTTTCTTACTGTGTCCTTTAAAAAAAATTAAATGTACTTGTTATTATTTATTTAAACACATTTTTGTATCAACTGAGCCAGTTTAAGAGCCTATGCCCAGTGGTTGCTAGTTACTGTGTCCTGCACACTGACCAAACAATCCTGACAGACAAGGTAAACACTACATGTAAAACACTTAAATTATGATAGTATGTATTTATTTATTTATCTGAGATTAAAATAATACTTCATGAGAAAGACAGTTTTCATTGCTAGTCCCCGGCCTATCTTCACTGTACAGCAGTGCAATAGTAGAGTGAATTATAAGAACTGACTGTGCAATAGATAATAATACATTGTGCACTGGACCTCTATAGATGTGTTTATTAATGCAGAACTGTTTCAGGGATTCAAACATTAGAAATTAGAAACTATTTCCCCAAAATCAAAGTAAAATAAAGATTGGGAGCTCAACAGTTTGGAATCAATTTCAGCAATTGCATCAATTAACTTTGTCTAAGGGGGTAATGTAATGGATATGATATTTGCAACAAGTTCAGTCTATAAATATTTCTAGGACATAATAAATTTATGGAGCACAATTGTTTTTATTTATTTATTACAGGAGCACAATTAATGATAGATCATTTTATTTCTATATTTAAATAAAAAAAAATTCAGACTGTATAATATCATATGTAAGAAATATTAAGGGGTCATTATTATTAGTAGAGTTAAATAATTGGGCCATTTCTATTTTTAGGTTAATTAGGGCCATATTATTAATAAAGGACATGCTAGTACTTGTAGTGCCCAAATTGTGCAATGTAATTGTTGCTCCCATAATTAATTAAGTGCTACATGATAGCACTTGTAGTGTCCCAATTGCCTCCATAATTAATTAATTATTATGTCATCAATTAAAATATAAATATTATTTAGTATCTTAAATATATTGTAATATTGTATATTGTAATAATATTCGCCACTTAAACACATATGTTTAATGTGCCTCTTTATAATGTTCTATCTGAACAGATAGAGGAAACCACATGCAGTTTTAGCAATATTGCTGAAAGTGGCTCCTCTGTGGTTAAGTGACTTTTATTGTTGTGATTATTGGTGATTTCTGAACTGACAGTTTACTACATCTGACAAGTTGTATTCAGTTTAATAATTTACAATGAGTTGTGTTTGAAAATCTGTAAATTTTTTATCAGGTGTTTTGTAGCTAACCCCAAAAATGTATTAAAACCATTCCAAATCTCCATTAGAGTTGGAGGTAATTGACACTGATATGTAGGTCATTACCACACAGATGCCAGATTATATATTGAACAACAAATAAGGACATCTAGTGCTTACAAATGTGGAAATGTCAAGTGAAATTGCTTCATGGGGAAAAAATATTTCTTGTGCTGAAATGTACGTATACACTAATGTATATTTGCAATGAATCCTTCATAGCATACATGCACTTAAAGAACAAGGACATTTCAGAGCATTTATGGGTCTGCTATTCACAATCCAAAGGCAATTTATTATAATGCTTTACCTGTATTTTAACTCATAAATATAGTGGAATATAAAAAAATAACCATTTTGGTTAGGTCTACAAGAAGAGTGATCTTGTGTTGGCAATCAGATAATACCTAAATGAAACTTGAAATATGTAATTGGTTCAAGGTACTAAAGCAAACTGTTATTATCATGCAGTATCTGTATGAGCAATTACTTCCACAGAGAGGTAAGGATGAGTAAAAGGGAAATGTTCGGGGTATTTTCATGGTTGTGACAAACATTAATGATTTCTTAGATGAAAACACCAGGTGGTATGCTAACAAAAGCATAGGTCAGGACATGCCGCATATATCTTTGCAGTAAACAAAAGTGCTCCCCTAGTATTATAAATAGGATCATAAAATACTAGTAATGTTTGTTAGCTAAGGAGCTATAACCAGGAATTACCCCTAAGTGTATGATAGTTTCATATTGTAGACATCTGATATGTACAGTAGCTATATGAAGATATGTAGCACCAGCTATTAAAATGTCTACTGAACACAAGGTTTTATGAGTTCTTGAACAAAAGAAAAAAAACTAGAGGAAATATGTGTATGTAATTTCAGAACTAAGATGTATCCTTGAGCATTTTATTTTTTCTGTTCATAAATAACTAAGGGGTCTATTTACTAAATTTTAGACATAGATAAAGTATCAGCCAACTAGATCCTGTCATTTTTCATACGCAGCCTGTAACATGGCAGGTAGGAACTGATTGGCTGGGACTTTATCTCCGTCCACTTTATTCAAAGTTTATCAAATAGACCCTTGAGTGCAGGGATGCAAAAAAAAAAAAAAATATTGCAAGAATAAAGTTTCTAGTTGCCCGAAGATGGCAGACTATGGTACTTTAGGACCAGATTTGGCTCTGGTATCATTTGTGAACTGCTGAGTCACATTAAAGATTGGGCACTTTCTGGCCTAATGTTGAATAGCAATGTGCCCATACTGGTTCCACCAGGACTGTAGGTACCAGTGTTATATTACATTAAATTTCACCACCCTAGTAATTACTTGTTTCATTAAAAATTATATAGTTCCCCTTTCAAAAATAATTAAGTATTGAACCTTTTTAAAAAAATAGAGAAAAATTCAATGGGAATCAAAAACCAAAAACACATGTCTGGGAAGCAACATGCTCCACAGAGCCGTTACACAAAATTACAGTAAGCCTGATTGGGTAGCTAATAGCCAGGCAGCCAATATGGTGCCTCCTGATTGCATTTAATCTTGAACACAAGTTTTCTTTAACTTCAATATGACAGGCTGAATAGGGGTTGGGGCTGTCAGATCGGCGGTGGGGATCCCGGAGGTCAGCATACTGCCCCTGGGATCCTGACCACAGAATGTCAGCAGGGCGGAAAGTGCAACAGAGCTCCTTGCGGACTCGCTGTGCTCATCACACAGCAGGCTTAGTGGCTCACTGTGCTCGTCACAGGTTCTATTCCCACTCTATGTGTGACGTGGACACCCACAAGTGGGAATAGTCCCTGTTAGTCGGCATGCCGACTGACAGGCGTTTGATCACTTGAGATCCCGGCGCCGGCATGGTGAGAATCGGGATCCCGAGTGGCGGTCACATGACTGTATCCCCTGGATAGCTGTGTGTAGTGCCGTAACTAGGCATTTTAGCGCTGTGTGCAAGAAACAACATTGGCGCCCCCCCCATGCAAGATAGGGGCAGTGCGCTCCGTAGGCACGCAAAAAATATATAGGGGCGTTTTCATGGGGAAGGGGCGTGGCCACAAAATAATAGCAATTGATACTACGGTGCACAGTAGTCTCCATTATTCAAATTACGCTGCACAGTAGCGCCACTACACCAGGTAGAGCCCCTTTTACACATTACAGCAGACAGTCCCCCTTTTTACACATTATGGCAGACAGCGTCCCCTTTTTACACATTACGGCAGACAGCGTCCCCTTTTTTACACATTACGGCAGACAGCATCCCCTTTTTTACACATTATGGCAGACAGCGTCCCCTTTTTACACATTACGGCAGACAGCGTCCCCTTTTTACACAGTACAGCAGACAGCGTCCCCTTTTTACACATTACAGCAGACAGTGTCCCCGTTTTTACACATTACGGCAGATGGTGTCCCCCTTTATACACATTGCAGCAGCCAGCATCCCCCTTTTTACACATTGCGGCAGCCAGTCCCCCTTTTTACACATTGCGGCAGCCAGGCCCCCTTTATACATATTACGGCAGACGGTGTCCCCCTTTTTACACATTGCGGCAGCCAGTCCCCCTTTTTACACATTGCGGCAGCCAGGCCCCCTTTTTACATAATATGGCAGACGGTGTCCCCCTTTTTACACATTGCGGCAGCCAGTCCTCCTTTTTTACACATTATGGCAGACGGTGTCCCCCTGAGAGAGAGAGAGAAAGAGAGAGATACTTACAATCTCCCCGCTGACAGGCTCCTCGTGCTGGCAGCTCCCTCGGTGCAGGCATCGGACAAGGAGGAGGAGGGAGGGGGACTGGAGCCGCAGCAGCGCTGTTTCATTGGTAGTAAGCACCGCTGCAGCTGTCCCCTCTCCTTCCGTATTGGCTGCCCGGCGCTGCTGTGGATGCTGGGATGGAGGAACCGCATCCCAGCATCCACAGCAGCGCCGGGCAGCCAATACGGAAGGAGAGGGGACAGTTGCAGCGGCGCTTACTACCAATGAAATAGCGCTGCTGCGACTCCAGACCCCCTCCCTCCTCCTCCTTCTCTGCTGCTCGGCGCTGCTCTCTCCTCCACAGCGCGGCGGCTGCGCACGGCACACACAGCAGAGGTGGCATGTAATGAGTCAGTTTGACTCATTACATGCCTCTGGCCGTGCGCCCTCAGGGCAAATGCGCTGTGTGCCAGGCCCACCTGGCACACACGTAGTTACGGCCCTGGCTGTGTGCACCTATCTCAACCCCTCTGTTTTGTAGAGAATTCTCTTTTGGCATGTTTATGTTGGTTTCTGTACATCTGACAACAGTAAAATAAATTAGAATGGTGACTTGAGGCCACAGGTGTGTTAATGTCATAGTTACATTTCATACATACAATGGTTTGCAGCTTGCTGAAAATTTACCAGAAAACTAATTACAAAATCAGAGGCTATTACATTTCCCTCCTGCTTATTATTATTATTATTATTATTATTATAATGTCACTATGAATAACAGCACTGTTGTCAGCCTTAAGCCCACTGATAGCTTGCTTTGGAGACCCAAACAAAATAAATACTTCAACCACAACAGTAGCAGTTCCTTATCGCTGAAGTGCGTGGTTTCTGAACCTTTGCATGTCCTTTTAAATATACAAGAGTGGGGGGGGGGAGTCAAAGGACATTTCCATCATGCAACAATTTTATTTTCAATATGGGCTTTATTTTGGGGGGGGCATTTGTGATGGTCTTCTGTCTCGCAATTTGATCATTTGCCAGCTCATGCTTTGTTGTTATCATACTTTCTTGTGTGTGCTTGACTGGCGGCACATAATAAATTAATTAGTAAGAAAAATTATTGTGTCTTTTTTTGGGGGGGCACATAATAAATTAATTATAAAGAAAAATTATTGTGTTTTTTTTTGGGGGGGGGGAAGGGGAGGCATTGTCAACAGTCTTTTTTGCATAGAAAAACATTTTTGTTGGTTATTGCTCTAATACATTACTAATTTGCAACACATTTTTAACCAGAAATAATGTAGTGCCTTACAGGAAAAAAAAACTGAATTATGGAACATATTTAATTATATTCAGTAAAATGCACATCAGAAATTATTATTATTATTCATGGATAAGTAGAAAACCTCTCTTTTTGTTGACTAGATTTAGGGGGGGGGGGGGGGGGAGTATTTTCTCATACTCAGATTCTCTGGTGCAACTATTCCTTTTCTTGGCATCTCTTTTAGGGGGATATTTAATTAGCACTGAGTTTTTCAACAGTTGGAAAACCGGCACTAATTCGACCATTGGCTATTCAACCGTGGTCATTTTCTACAGGTTTTTGCTCTGTTTTCACCATGCCTTTTCAATTATTTTTTTTGTCAAATTGGAATGGGCAAAAATGGACCAAAAACTGTTGAAAATGCTTGAAAATTTAGCAAAACGCATGGATCGGCTGTGAATTCGCCGATCCACGTGGTTTTTGCCTAGCCGGATTTTTCAACAAGTAAAAAAATCAGGCTGGCTTTGAATAGGTTAAATGAAAATTCAACCTGCAAACTGGCGGAAAGTGTCATTTTTTCGACAAATTGAAAAAACTGCACTAACTGAATCCCCCCTTAACCTTTGTCAGGAATCCTTGGCTATTAATAGTTTATTCTTTTATGGCTTTTTCTCTTCTAAGAGGCTGCAAAACATCTATTTAATTTTCTATATTTATCAATTAATTAAATGAATCAATATCAATTAATTAATTAATTATTTAATCAATCAATGCTTTACCTATCTGCCACTACATACTCCACCTCCATTTCCCTGTACTGCCCTGGGGTCTCTTCTTTGAAAACATTTTTTCTGTGAAGTTGTAAAGTTTATTAAACTTCCATCCTGTCTGCCACTCCTGTGCTGCAATGTTTCATAAATGTGCTCTTTTAAAGAAAATGCAGTGTGTTGTGCCGCTGTTCTGTCTTTTCTTTTAGCCAGCTAGCCTTTGACCAATATTGGTGAACAATATTGTGAGCTGTGAGGCAGTCAAAATTGACTGGAAATACTGGAATATAATTCTGGCATAGAAGAAATCAGTGTTAAGCACCGGAAGTCAGGACATGATAGCTTGCTGAACTTCACCGATTGCGAATCGCCTTCTGCCAGGTGCTTCTTCATTAGTATAAAGAGATGGAAATCACTCTGTGCCAGATTACGGCTGAAGGGAGGATGGTCCACCATTTGTCAGATTGCTGCTCATATTAAATATCTGTCCTGCCATTATCAAAGGCAGTGCAACAAATCCAAACCAGTTTCCTTGACATGAAGGTACCGCCATACACCTCGACGAGTTGGCGATTAATTTCAGCTGCTGTCTTTTAGACACAGAAATCTGATCACAATATGCACCTCAATGTTTGACCATGTGCCTGCCATCTTACAACTGATGATGGAACGGTATGACCGATATTAAGCGCAGTCTAATGGCTGTGAGGAGAAGCAGTGGTCTACCGCTCTGGTGGGGAATTAGAATGAAATAGAGAACATTGCACATGTGACAGGTCTTGTTACCTTAGTTATTAAACCACCCTCGTATTTTCAGAAGAAAACTTTAACAGATGCAGCTATTACTAGACCCAATTTATCTATTACCTGCAACGGGCCAAAGAAAATTTAGCTCCAATAAGCAGATACATTGTAATACCAGAGGCAGAACTCTGGGAGGCAACGGAGTCATCTGCCGCCGGGCTCTTGCTCTGAAGGGGGGCACCTCTCCTCCCATTCTGGGGTACCATTGAATTAAGTTAATTGATAGCTGTCACTATCTCTTCAGTGGACGACTTCCTCACTGGTCCCTGCACCTTACAAGTCACACCCTCTTTATTATACTGAATATACACATTTTACAAGTATCACACCCAGGATTAGAAACCACAACCTATTACACTGGAAGCAGGCACATTACTAATGGAGCTATTTGCTCCTGTATAGGAAATATGAGAATTTTAACTATATGAAGATACTTCTCTGACAATCACACGTAACTTCATATAGTTAGCATTCTCATGCTTCCTCTACAGGAGCAAATAACTCCATCAGTAAAGTGTCTGCTGTTAGTGTAACAGGTCATGGGTTCTAATCCTGGGTATGACTGCTAAGAAATGTGTGATTTAAAATAAAAGACAATTAAATGTATAAATACAGTATATAATTTTTTTCAGAACACTCCATATACACAAACACACACACACACACACACACACACACACACACATACACACGCACACATACATACATACATATATACATACATACATACATACATATATTTATCTTAATATAGGAAATAGGGGGGCACCAATATTTATCTTGCCTCTGGGCAACTGTGACGAACTTACGCCACTGTGTAATACTATTTGCTTTCAAAGAAATTGTAGAATATAAGCTTACTGTATAAGCCACCACATATTCAGTTTCAAGGCTGTAAACTCAAACTACATCTAATCTGTAGCAGTTTAAAACTTGTTCACATGATTCAGTGGATTGGTAAACCTCCCACCTAGTTTGCCTTCACGTTTGCGATCACAACAGTCTCATTAAAGTATTTATGGACTCAATTATGATAATGTGGATGGTCCATAACTGCATTTTTTAAGGCAGCGATTTATTTTTAAATAATCGGCATATATATTTTTTCATGCTTTTATGTCACGTAACACTTTTTTTCCAAATTTTTGTACAGTTATTTTTTATAACATTTACAGTTGTACATGTGGTTCTAAATGTAAAAAAAAATCATTGATACTGTATAGTTATGGTGTTTAAACCAGTCTTAAAAATACAGAATATAAAATAAAGGTATCATTTGAAATATATACGTGTCTTTTCAGTCATAAAATACACTTGGTATTTACAACAGTGCAACTGGTCACTCTCTATTCCTGATTTCACATTAAGCATTGAATTGTACATAAAAATCAGATTAAGTAAAATGTGTAATTGACTTAAAATACCAAAGGAATTTTGGACATTTCTGTTTTGTAATTGCCCTTAAAATATGGATTCAGTATATCCTCTAGTAAGCTAATCTTACACAACATCTTATGAAATAATGTTTACTTGCCTAAAACTGGGCATACACTATACAATTATCTGGGAGATACTCTGTGGTTGGAATGAAAAACTGGTAATGGATGAGAGCAACTGACAATCAATCATTTGCTACCAAACACTGGAAAATGGACAAAACCTGTCTGTGATTTAACCAATTTGTATAAACGACAGGTTTTGTCCATTTTCCAGTGTTTGGTAGCAAACTGTCGATTGTCAGTTACTCTCATCCATTACCAAGTTTTAATTCCAAACACAGATTATTTGACAGATAATTGTATACTGTATGCCCATCTTAAGCATTACATTGCAAAAACAGAACTTGTAGCATGCATCATCAAGTTTTGCACTTCTGCATTTTACCCTGCAACACCTAGCATTGCTCCAACTTTTGTCATAATGTCACTCAAATAAAGTGACTATCATTTAGATTGGTAATTAAGGAATTAGTGTACAAAGGGGAGTATCCAACTTTTGAGAAATATATAAATCCCACCCAATCTGTTTACTCATAATTTAAACTGGGCCTCCAATCTGCCGTGCATGATGCCATGTAGTCTGCCAATCAGGTAGCCAGTACATTGTACAAAGGATTCCACAATTGGGCACTCTACTCTGTCAAGAGCACCACTCCATTCTAATTGGCTGCCCCAGTCTGTGTAAAGAGAGTCTTCCCCTTTATGACCATTGGATCACTGGTAGATGTCTACTAGCTGTTACTGACATCTCCTGGTGGCACACTGAATGTAGGCATATGTTACACAAGAAACTGCTGTTGGATTGAGGTTTTAATTTAGCTGCTTTCGTAAAGCATTTTTGAAGATTTATGATTATTGCTATAAAATATTTCTCTATTTTGAGAAGTAGATGACTGTGATCCATTTATTTTTCTTGGTTATTTGAGAATAGGAATTATTCTTAACTACATTGGTTTAAATATGTTTGCCTTTATAAAATGCATAAGATTGAATGCATTGGTTAAAGATCCATTATTGTGGTCCCAAGTAGGTTACTGCTTCAATCTAATTTGCCTCTTTTTCAGAAGACTCTGAATTAGCATCCTCCAGAATCCTGACATATTAAACCTTGTGTAAATCCATAGTAAGCAGATACAATTATGTGGACACGTGGAACCACCAAAGGAGAAGAAAATTCCCTTGCACTTAACATTTTCTGAGATTTTTTTGTATCTTTAGATTCATAGTGCAGCCACCTGCATTTGTAGTCACAGGTTTTTTTCCCTCAAAGCAATTAGGTTAAGGCGATTTGTTTTTACAAATTAGTTTTAATTATCAACTGTCATTGTGCCATCGCTCTGGTACCCTAAGTGTCAGTGTTTCATCATTCTGAAACCCCATATAAGAGGCACCCAATACGTTTTGCAACATGTTATAAATGTTTAAAAGGTTTTTTTTTATGCACTTTGCCAAAATTAGGTAAATAAAGGTCATCTCTTCTACAGTATTATTGCAGTACTGATAATACAGTGAGACTTTTACCAAAGCAAATGTAATACAACTTAACTGAGATTTTAGATAATTAAATAGTTGTATGTACTACAATTAAATTGGAGAAAAAAAGTTAATTCAATGAGTCGTGTTCACTTTAATTAAAATATATACCAACATTTCATGAATAACCTTTTTCTTGGTAATGGTCTTCATAGTAATACTGTAATGAGTCTTCCATTGTGTTTATAGTAGAAGTATACACACTAATACAACATTAACCTTAGGGACCACCTTGTATGTAAGAATGTACTGTGACAAATGTTCTTGTTTCAGTTGTCCACCTGCAAAACCTACAGTAGGTCCTGATGATTGGACTAAAATTGCCCAGGGCACTGTGATTAGTGGCCAGTGTGCGCACATCCATCACTGTCACGTCTCTGTGATCTGAATGGCTAATGACAATGGGACTTATTGCAAATAAGCTACTCTACAGAGACAGGATGTGTTGTTCATAATATCTATACACAAAAATGGAAAAGAACGTTAAAGATGACCTGTTGATTTGCTTTCTTTATAAGTAATATTTACTTTGTTCTTAATATTTTGTGAGTCTTATAATACAGTATTTTATTTTGTTTATATAAAAATCCTATCTATATAGTAGTGGCAACAATATTGCCACATTGAGATCTATAAAACTGATGCTATACATAATGAATGTGATTCTTCAACTTGTTTTTATTTTTTTAATCTCCAGTTAAAAAAATTAAACAATAATAAATATAAAATAGAAAACTCCTATTGTGACACTAATGTAAACATATTAGGGCATATGTCAGTGGTTCTCAAACTGTGTGCCGAGGCACCCTGGGGTGCCTTGGGACACTTGCAGGGGTGCCTTGGAATGGTGGTCCAGGACCAATTAAAATTGTTTCTGATCAATGTAATAGGCCAAACCAGTGTTGATGGCTGCCAATCACAAACTTTGTTGACAAACAGAAGCAAATCTTGCCCTGCACCACACAATTGAACCTAAGGATGACATATAAACACAATTTACTAAATTTAATATGTATTTCTACATTTATCAATAAGAAATGTTTGGCCTCGGGGTGCCATGAAGACAATTCTGATACTCTAGGGCACCGTGATCCAAAAAAGTTTGGGATCACTGGTATATGTAATAGGGTCCAAGTTTGCCAAGAGTGTGGGATGCCAGCATGGTTTTGCCTTGTAAATGATTGCTGTTTTAAAAAAAATCTCTGAGATCCTCTAGCATCCCGCACCTCCAGTAACCTCGGACCCTATTACATGTGCCCCATTGTATGAATATCATACTGTACACAAATACAACTTTTATCCACTTACTTTGGGCCCTTTTAAATCTTTTCCCAAGCTTACTGACTTTTGCACACAAGCAGGGCCGGATTGGCCATTGCGGTTACCGGGGAAGTCCCCGGTGGGCCGAGTGGCGTGAGGGGCCGCCTCTCATATGTGGCTCCGCCCCCTCCTATGTGTCACCCTGCGTCGCGGCAGCTATAGAGAGCAGAGGGCAGGCTCTCTAGGGAGGAGAGACTGTGCAGTCCTGCAGCAGAGCCGGCCCCCCCACCACCTCCTTCCCCTGGGCTCCAGCCTGCAGCTTGCTATCGGGGAATTTATAAAAGGGGGCGTGGTCACGGGGGGTCCGTGATTAGGCCACGCCCCCAACTTTGCCTGGGGTCAAGTGATCGTTTGTGTGTCCCGTAGCCTGCCTCCCTCTGTGCTGTGGGGACCTGGAGGTAACATTTGACTTATATGTGTGTATGCATGCATACATACATATATGGGCTTGTGTGGAGGGTGGGTGGGTGTGTGTGGTGAATGGGATGTAACAGGATGTGTGTGTGTGGTAACTTGGCGGGTAACAGGCTGTGTGTGTGTGTGTGACTGGGATGTAATAGGCTGTGTGTGTGTCTGAAGTGTAAATGTGCCCCCCCCCCCAGTGTCCTGTGAAGTGTCTTCCCCCCCCCCTTCCTTCCCGGTGTTCTGTGAAGTGTCACCCCCACCCAGTGTTCTGTGAAGTGTCACTAGTCCCCCCCAGTGTTCTGTGAAACGTCACCCCCCCAGTGTTCTGTGCAGCGTCACCCCCCTAGTGTTCCGTGTTCTGTAAAATGTCACCCCCACCCAGTGTTCTGTGAAGTGTCACCAGCCCCCCCAGTGTTCTGTGAAGCGTCACCCCCCCAGTGTTCTGTGAAGCGTCACCCCCACCCCAGTGTTCTGTGAAGTGTCACCACCCCCCCAGTGTTCTGTGAAGCGCCACCCCCCCCCCAGTGTTCTGTGAAGCGTCACCCCCCCAGTGTTCTGTGAAGCGTCACCCCCCCAGTGTTCTATGAAGCGTCACCCCCCAATGTTCTGTGAAGCATCACCCCCCCAGTGTTCTGTGAAGCGTCACCCCCCCAGTGTTCTGTGAAGCGTCACCCCCCAGTGTTCTGTGAAGCGTCACCCCCCCAGTGTTCTGTGAAGCGTCACCCCCCCAGTGTACTGTGAAGTGTCACCACCCCCCCCGTGTTCTGTGAAGCGTCAACCCCCCAGTGTTATGTGAAGCGTCACCCCCCTGTGTGTGTGGTAACTTGGTGGGTAACAGGCTGTGTGTGTCTGTGTGTGTGTGTGTGTCTGTGTGTGTGTGTGTGTGTGTGTGTCTGTGTGTGTGTGACTGGGATGTAATAGGCTGTGTGTGTGTCTGAAGTGTAAATGTGCCCCCCCCCAGTGTCCTGTGAAGTGTCTAACACCCCCCTGGTGTTCTGTGAAGTGTCACCAGTCCCCCCCCAGTGTTCTGTGAAGTGTCACCAGTCCCCCCCAGTGTTCTGTGAAGCGTCACCCCCCCAGTGTTCTGTGAAGTGTCACCCCCCCTCAGTGTTCTGTGGAGTGTCACCACCCCCCCAGTGTTCTGTGAAGTGTCAGTCACCCCCCCAGTGTTCTATGAAGCGTCACCCCCCAGTGTTCTGTGAAGCATCACCCCCCCAGTGTTCTGTGAAGCGTCACCCCCCCAGTGTTATGTGAAGCGTCACCCCCCCCCCCGTGTTCTGTGAAGCGTCAACCCCCCAGTGTTATGTGAAGCGTCACCCCCCTGTGTGTGTGGTAACTTGGTGGGTAACAGGGTGTGTGTGTGTGTGTGTGTGTGTGTGTGTGTGTGTGTGTGTGTGTGTGACTGGGATGTAATAGGCTGTGTGTGTGTCTGAAGTGTAAATGTGCACCCCCCAGTGTCCTGTGAAGTGTCTAACCCCCCCCCCCCCCGGTGTTCTGTGAAGTGTCACCCCCACCCAGTGTTCTGTGAAGTGTCACCAGTCCCCCCCAGTGTTCTGTGAAGTGTCACCAGTCCCCCCCAGTGTTCTGTAAAGCGTCACCCCCCCCAGTGTTCTGTGAAGCGTCACCCCCCCCCAGTGTTCTGTGAAGTGCCACCCCCCCCCAGTGTTCTGTGGAGTGTCACCCCCCCCCCAGTGTTCTGTGAAGTGTCACCACCCCCCCAGTGTTCTGTGAAGCGTCACCCCCCCAGTGTTCTGTGAAGCGTCACCCCCCCAGTGTTCAGTGAAGCATCACCCCCAGTGTTCTGTGAAGCATCACCCCCCCAGTGTTCTGTGAAGCGTCACCCCCCCCCAGTGTTCTGTGAAGCGTCACCCCCCCAGTGTTCTGTGAAGCGTCAGCCCCCCAGTGTTCTGTGAAGCGTCACCCCCCCAGTGTTCTGTGAAGCGTCACCCCCCCAGTGTTATGTGAAGCGTCACCCCTCTGTGTGTGTGGTAACTTGGTGGGTAATAGGGTGTGTGTGTGTGTGTGTGTGTGTGTGTGTGTGTGTGTGTGTGTGTGTGTGTGAGACTGGGATGTAATAGGCTGTGTGTGTGTCTGTGAAGTGTAAATGTGCCCCCCCAGTGTCCTGTGACCCCCCAGGTGTTCTCTGAAGTGTCACCCCCCAGTGTTCCGTGAAGTCTCACCCCCCCTAGTTTTCTGTGTTCTGTAAAATGTCACCCCCCTCCCCAGTGTTCTGTCATTGTGTCACCCCCCTCCCCAGTGTTCTGTCACTGTGCCTCCCCCCCAGTGTTCTGTCACTGTGCCTCCCCCCCAGTGTTCTGTCACTGTGCCTCCCCCCCAGTGTTCTGTCACTGTGCCTCCCCCCCAGTGTTCTGTCACTGTGCCTCCCCCCCACTGTTCTGGGAAGCGTCCGTTCCCCCGTGTTCTGTGAAGCGTCACCCCCCAGTGTTCTGTGAAGCGTCACCCCCCATGTTCTGTGAAGAAGTGTTTCACCCCCCCAGTGTTCTGTGAAGTGTCACCCCCAAAGTGTTCCGTCATTGTGTCACCCCCCCCAGTGTTCTGTCACTGTGCCTCCCCCCCAGGGCCCTGTCACTTTCCCTCCTCCCCCAGTGTTCTGTCACTTTGTCACCCCCCCAGTGTTCTGTCACTGTGCCTCCCCCCCGCAGTGTTCTGTCACTTTGTCACCCCCCTCTGTGTTCAGTCACTGTGTCAACCCCCCTGTCTGTGTTGTGTCTGTACAGGTCAGGGCCGTAACTAGGTGTGTGCCGATGGTGCCTTGCCCACAGCGCAAGTGCAGTGAAGGCGCACCATCTGGCAGCACACCCCTACCTACGGCTGTTTCGGTCAGTGATGGAGTAGTGAAATTTACGCTGTCTGCCGGTGCCTGCCTCTGTAAGTGACGGGGAGCGCGCCATTTGGTGTTACCCTTCGTGCGGTAATTCTGGCTGTGAGCTCCGCTGCCACCTCTGAAGTGGAGAGGGAGCGCTCCTTCAGCCACCTGGTCCCGTATAGGAGCCGCCTCTGCCTCTATTGATGCCACCAGAGAGACCCGCCGCTGCCACCTCTGAAGTGGAGAGGGAGCGCTCCTTCAGCCACCTGGTCCCGTATAGGAGCCGCCTCTGCCTCTATTGATGCCACCAGAGAGACCCGCCGCCGCCACCTCTGAAGTGGAGAGAGAGAGCGCTCCTTCAGCCGCCTGGTGCCGTATAGGAGCTGCTGCTGCCTCTACTGTGAAACCCTCCGCAGCCTGAGCACTGGAGAGGGGACTGTGAGCGCCAGTAAATGAGTGTCTGCGCCTGGTAGTCCTGGATGCCGCATCGCCCTAACAGGTGACTTTAGACACACACACACACACTCACTCACTCACTCTCACTCTCTGTTGCTGTAATATGTAACAAAGGGTGACTCTGCTGCTATAATGTGTAAAACGGGACTCTGCTGCTATAATGTGTAAAGTGGACTCTACGTGCCGTACTGTGTTAAAGGGAGCTATGTGGACACGCCCCTCCCCCATAAAGTCACGCTCCTATATTTTGGCGCGTTCATTGGCCCGGTTGTATATTTGGGGGGAGGGGGCGCCGATGCTGTTTTTTTGCACACAGCGCTAAAATGTCTAGTTACGGCACTGGTACAGGAGCCTCACCCCTCCACGCCACGCGGATCAACCTGCCTCACAGGCACCATGCAGAAGTAATGCCTGGCATGGGCTGTCAACTCCAGCATGCTGTCCATTTGTGAAGTATGGGAGGAAGGGCGCAAATTTATAGTTTGCAGGGGGTCGCCGAACACCCTAGCACCGGCCCTGCCCCTATAAGTAGAGTCTAGATCCACCACTGGTATAAGTCTACTCTGATCTCTGCCTGCACTGTGCTCCCAGCCACCACCAGACTGTTATGCCAGCCTGTCTGCAGGGAGGGGGGAAGAAGCTGGAAGAAATGGTGACATGGAGCCTGCCCTGATTGCAGCAGTCAGACAGATTCTCCATGTACCACTATCAGGTACTGCAGTTTGCAGGACATTTTTTTAAAGATTGAGAGCTGCAGTGCCAGTGTAACATGGAGATCTGGATGGGGGGGTGTAACAGTATGCAGAAGAGGAATACTCTCAGTTCAATTTCCTCCACCCCACTTTGCCCAGCCATGAGAATTCTTTAGTGCAGCGCTGTAGTGTAGCCGCAGCACCCACACAAATAAAAGCGACGGTGGGCAGGCGGCGCTAGACTTATACCCTTAGCCCACCTCCCCCAGTCCCCCTCCAATGGTGCTGGACTGCGGAGGGAATAAGGAGCTTGTGGCGCACTGAGAGCAGACACCACTGAGAGATGAGGCAAGTGGGGTGGGGGAGACATTTATTATGTGTAAAAGGGGCATGCTTCCGTGGACATGTGTATAAGCAGCACTGCTACAATGGCCATTATTATGTGTATAAGCGGCACTGCTACCGTGGGCATTATGTATACAAGCGGTACTGATACCGTGCTAATTATGTGTATAAGCGCCACTGATACTGTGCCCATTATGTGTATAAGTGGCACTGTTACTGTGGGCATTATGTGTTTAAGCGGCACTGCTACCGTGGACATTATGTGTTTATAAGCGGCAATGATAACATGGCCATTATGTATATAAGCTGCACTGCTACCGTTGGCATTATTATGTGTACAAACGGCACTGATACCGTGGGTATTGTTATGTATGTAAGCAGCACTGATACCGTTCCCATTATTATGTGTATAAGCGGCACTGATACTGTGCCCATTATGTGTATAAGCGGCACTGATACCATGGCCATTATGTGTATAAGCGGCACTGCTACCATTGGCATTATTATGTGTACAAATGGCACTGATACCGTGGGTATTATTATGTATGTAAGCAGCACTGATACCGTGCCCATTATTATGTGTATAAGCGGCACTACTACCATTGGCATTATTATGTGTACAAATGGCACTGATACCGTGGGTATTATTATGTATGTAAGCAGCACTGATACCGTGCCCATTATTATGTGTATAAGCGGCACTGATACTGTGCCCATTATGTGTATAAGCAGCACTGATACCATGGCCATTATGTGTATAAGCGGCACTGCTACCATTGACATTATTATGTGTACAAATGGCACTGATACCGTGGGTATTATTATGTATGTAAGCAGCAATGATACCGTGCCCATTATTATGTGTATAAGCGGCACTGCTACCATTGGCATTATTATGTGTACAAATGGCACTGATACCGTGGGTATTATTATGTATGTAAGCAGCACCGATACCGTGCCCATTATTATGTGTATAAGTGGCACTGTTACCTTGGGTATTATTATGTATATAAGCGCCACTGATACTGTGGGCATGTGTATAAGGGGCGCAACGGTGTAGCATAGCGTGAATATAGGGCACTACTCTGTGGTGTAACATGAAATAGAGGCACTATAGGGGTCATTCTGAGTTGATCGCTACGGATTTTTGCAGCGCAGCGATCATGTCAAAACGGGGCTGATCTGCTCATGCACCGCAATATGCATGCGCATCATACGGGTACAACAGTTGATGTGCTTTTGCACAGGATCTAGCAACGCTTTAAGTCGCACTGGCGGTCGCAAGAAGATTGACAGGAAGTGGGAGTTTCTGGGTGTCAACTGACCGTTTTCTGGGAGTGTTTGAAAAAATGCAGGCGTGGTAAGGCGTTTGCAGGGCGGGTATCTGACGTCAATACCATGTCATTCGTCGCAGCAATCATCGCACAGAATAAGTAACTACAGGGCTGGTCTTGTTTTGCACAAAATGTGTTTGCAGGCGCTCTGCTGCACAAGCGTTCGCACTCCTGCTATGCTAAAATACACTCCCCCGTGGGCGGCGACAATGCGTTTGCATGGCTGCTAAAACTAGCTAGCGAGCGATCAACTCGGAATGAGGGTCTATGTACAGTGCAATGACAATAAGGGGGAAATTCAAATGTTTGAAAAGTTGTTTGGGTGTCTGTCTATTAGATAAGAAAAAACAGACACCCAACTGACTTTTCAAACAATTGAATATCCCCCTAAGAGTGTGCTACTGTGTTGCATAATTTGTATTGGGGGTACTATTGTGTGGCCACGCCCTTTCCATGTGATGCCGCACGCCTTTTTTGTGACATGCGCCTTCTGCGCGCATTGTTCCTTTAGACAGTATGGGGGTTAAGGCACAAATTTGTAGTTTACAGGGGGGGGGGTGCCTAACACCCTACCAATGCCCCTGCCTCTGCTTAATGGGAGGGGAGTCAGTGGCGGGGGAAATGAGTTCCACCACCTCTCCAGAACCACTTTAAGCCCTGGTAGGGACAGACAACACACAAAGAGGAGGGGAATAGGGAAGAAACTGGAGACAAGAAGGTAACAGAAGGTGAAAGACAAACAGGTGATTGGTAGATGAAGGCATACACACAGATAGGGAACAGACAGCAGAAAGTGGAACAATTGGCAAAGCATGGGGAAGCGAATTGCTCAGAATTGTTCACCCAGTGGAGATGCAGTAAAGGTAGGATCAGGTGGTGCAGCAGTAAGCTGTGCCCCCTATTTAAACAGGGTGGCTGCATGCTTCCAATTGTGGCTGTCCCATTGGCGTAGAAGCCTCAAGTGACTGGCCGAAGCTTGGCAGATAAAAGGGGAGAGAGGCAGAAACTGTGCAGGAGGAGAAAGGCAGAAGGTGGTCAGTGAATAAACAGAAGGAAACATGCATAAGGGAGAATGATATAGGTGTGAAAATGAGAAAAGAGAGGCTGGGAGAAACATGCAGGAGATGGACTGAGAGGGAGGAGGAGACGCACGCAGAAGATGGACTAAGAGAGCAAACATATTCAGAAGATGGACTTAGTGGGGGAGATAGACTAAGGGGTTCATTCAATTCAACGCGGATTGGATAGCACCTGGAGGGAGCTTCTGGAGCTAATCAATGCAGCGTGATGCTAAGTCTGAGAATACACACGTATTCCTGGACTAAATAAGGTGTTTAGTCGCGAGAATGGGCATTCTCCGACTAAACTGCCTCAGCGTGGTGCTGTTTGCACAGCGTTAGGTCACACAGCAGCACTGCAGACCTAGTTTTGTTGAATTTTGGCTCGCACCCTTAGAAGGGTGCAAGAAAAAATCCTCTAGTCAGGGATAGCATCGCTCTGAATTGAATAGCACCAGGAGCTCCCTCCCAGCGCTATTCAATCCGTGTTGAACTGAATTGACCCCTTAGAAGCAGAGACAAATGAAGAAGATGGACTGAGATATGAGTGTGCAGAGGATTAAATGTCACCCCAGTTTTAATTTAACTACTCCTGCTACAACACAATACTTTCTAAACTTTTAATGTGTTAGGTCTAGCTAATTTGACATGCTCCGCCTTTTGTTGGTGTAACTCCACCTATATTCAATGTTGAGGTAATCCCGCCTACTTTGGTATTGGCTCCGCCTGCAGTTGGTTTGGTGCCGCCCACATGAGGCCACTTCTAGAAACTTTTCCAGGGCCACTTTTGTTTCCCAATCCGTCCCTGCACACAAGTGCTTTGCATTGGCTGATGTAACACATTACTTTTAGATGAATGGTTTCAGCAAGCTTCAATCAGCGCGCACTGCACATGGTTTGCACCATTCTTGCATTGTCTCACCCAGGCTCACATTGAAATAGCAAGAGCCAAGCAATTAGTTGTAAATAAATATTTTCTGTCTGAGTGTTCATAGTTTGTATACTTGACAATAAAAATAGACAACTGAATTGTATTATTGTGTTTCTTGACTAGAACACTTATACAGGTAATCACTAGCAGTAAGCAATTGTGATCTCACAGATTTTTAGAAAGGGATGAATGTTACAGTGTGTCACATTTACATGGAATATTGTAAAACACTATTCATCTTGGGCTAAGGTGGTATTGGCTATCTATCTCCTGTATCTTATCAGTTATGATACATTTTCCCATTATAATCAAATAAGTGTGAAATTCTATTTGAAACTGTATTACATATTCATGAAACAACAACATAAATCTCAAAGGATTCTTGTTTCAAGACAAAGACAATTCTTGTTACTTTATATTTGCTTACCATTAATAACTTCAATTAAGAATCCTTTAGTATAGATATAAACAAAGTAGACTAATAACACAGCCGTAAGTAATACATTATCACTTTATTGTTCAATAAAATACATAATATACACATTAAGATACTGTACATAGATGATGACTTCCAGATATCGGGAAGTGCCCATTTTATTATAGGACAGTAGACAGGTCCATGTTGATGAAGTGGTCCATTAGTAGGCCAAGGTTTCTACAAAGCTGTAGTTCATTTAGCTAATTCTAATAATAGTCCTTTAATATTCATTGTCAATAGAAATCCTTTGAAGAGTGCTGATGACCCAAGCAGATAACTAATTTCATATCGGGGTTCACAAGAGGAATATTAAGAGCAGCTGTCTGGCTGTTGGTTTCAGCTCATTACAAATGTATGGTCCATCTCTTCACCTCTGTTCAACTCCCTTATATCCACTAGAAACATTTTAAAAGGAGACAATATTTTTTTTTCAACATCCTCCAAGCAAAAAAATAGAGCATTTGTTATATTCCAATACCAGAATCCCAGCTGGTATTTTAAATCTTTGAAAACAAAGTATTACAATATTACACAGTTTATAAATATGATTGGATTATTTAATGGTTGAAAGAAAGAAATCCCATTTTAGATTATTTCAAATTAAGAAAAAAAGTTTGTATAAATGTATGTTTTAAAAAAAACAGTCTTTTTATATTGGTAGAGTACAAGCTGAGCACAGAGAGCCATTGATTGCTATTCTTGCATGTCAGTTTGTGTTTTGCATTATGAAGGTAAATTAAATACAACAAAAAATAATGTATTTGGTTTACAAAAAACTGAACCATGCTTCTCCATGAAACATAATTTCTTTCTTCCAGGAGATTTATATTCCAATAGATAAAGCTAAGATACAGCCACTTACACTATTTATAATATTTACAAATTATTATTTCCTTTATCCAGCATACAATGCAGAAAAATCGCCTGAGTCACAAGGTGGGCTGTTAGTTACTGTGGAATCACATGGTTTTTTAGTCTCTATAATAAATTTCAATTTATTTTCTGTGTAAAAGAAAATGAGAAGAATTATGAGTCCTTCAACATCACTGGCAATCTTTTGTAGAACAAGTCAATTTGCATTGATCCAGCTATAAGCAACTTGTAGCTATGAAGCAGTTGGAGAACTACAACTCCATCCTTTGCCAGGCAAATATTTGCCAGCTGAATACTTAAGGGGAACTACTGTACAGTATATTGGATTCTTATCAGAAGAATGTTGTGAGTAATTATGCTAATTTATCACTTTTAAAACATCCCATCTGTTTAATTGTTAACCTTTGCATGCCTTTTTCTTGAGACAAGATATTAAACTAGAATGAGAAAATGTCAGTGCTTTGAAGGGTATTCCACCTATATAGCACACCACCAGATGAAAAATGGCACCAGATTGGATGCCAACAGCTGCTTTTTGATTTATATACTTCCCTCCCCAATTACATTGAGATATATACTACATTTCCTCTCATAATGCCCTAGATACCTACCAGCAGTCTTTTTCCTGCTGGTAGGTATTTGTGCCACCAACACATCTGCTCCCTCACTCTTAGCAGCAGGACAGATCTCTTGCTGCAGAGCTGGGTGCAGTTGCCCTCAAATCGCAGATTTAAAACAAGTTCACTAATAAACCTGCAATTTTGTGCATATGCAAAATTGCAACTATTACAAGGTACTGTATGTGCAGATCTGCCACCAGTAGCATATGTGATAGGTTTAGGTCAGGCATACATCACAGACACTTACATTCATGCTTTTAACATTTATTTTGCTTGTGACTTTGCAGTCAATATTAGGTTTCAATACAATGTGAAAGACTAACCTAATATAGCAAACACAACTGTACATCTTGTCAGCAAAAATATACAGTATATATATATATATATATATATATTATTTTGCAAAAATAGGCACACAAAGACTTAACATGACAACTGGCTATGAAGACCAGCCACTCAGAAGTGGTTTTCCAGTATTGTCACCAGTGGTGATTGGTCAGTGGGGGCTGCTGGGGAAAACCAAAATTAGAGGTACAGTTAGAGTTATGGTTTATCCGGGTCCCATCTGATAATGTTGTTTTGCTCTGCATCCCTGGGTGGGCAACCACCATTGAATATCACCATAATTGTGTATTTGCATCTTCCCTTGGCAAGCCGCAAATGGGTCTGGGACTCCAGGTCGACAACAAAAAGGTCGACACACCTTAGGTCAACGCCAATTGGTCGACACACCTTAGGTCAACATGGACAAAGGGTCGACATGGACAAAAGGTCGACAGGAACAAAGTCGACATGGAAAAAGGTCGACATGCGTTTTGTTATGGGTTTTTTGTGTCATTTTCTTCGTAGAGTAACCGGAAACCCCAATAAGTGCACCACGTCCCCTCGCATGGCTCGCTTCGCTCGCCATGCTTTGGGCATGGTGCCTTTGCTCCGCTTCGCTTGGCACAGATTACCGTTCCAATAGTAGTCCACGTGGATTGTTAAGTATGAAAAGGTTCCAAAAAAGAAAAAAATTGTGAAAAACTCATGTCGACCTTTTTTCATGTCGACATTGTTCCTGTCGACCTTTTTGCCCATGTCGACCTAAGGTGTGTCGACCAATTGGAGTTGACCTAAGGTGTGTCGACCTTTTTGTTGTCGACCTGGAGTCCGGATACCGCCGCAAATAGTACTGTTTGCAATTGCAAGAACACGCTCTTACCATACTAACCCTATGTGATACCACCTCTACCCACTGCCGCTACAGCATACCCAAAATTAAGGACCAGTGGGGGTAATTCCAAGTTGATCGCAGCAATTCCAAGTTGATCGCAGCAGGAACTTTGTTAGCAGTTGGGCAAAACCATGTGCACTGCAGGGGAAGCAGATATAACATGTGCAGAGAGAGTTAGATTTGGGTGTGGTGTGTTCAATATGCAATCTAAATTGCAGTGTAAAAATAAAGCAGCCAGTATTTACCCTGCACAGAAACAAAATAACCCACCCAAATCTAACTCTCTCTGCACATGTTATATCTGCCTCCCCTGCAGTGCACATGGTTTTGCCCAACTGCTAACAAAGTTCCTGCTGCGATCAACTCAGAATTACCCCCAGTGTCAGACAAAGCCTCACAGGTATATATGCTAAAGTTACACTACGCAAACTAGCATAGTACTCACTGTGCCTCAGCTCCATAATGTATTACACAAATGTGAAAGAAAATAAAAAGGTGTGTTCAATTAACAAGAAGTTGTAGCACCCTGCTGTGGAGCATATATTGACTGTATGTTGTTTACAGGTAATAAAATGTTAGGCAACAAAGTCTGTTTCCTTTTTGTCCTCTTTCTGTAAACTGGCATGACTTCCTGTGAATGTCCCTCACAGCTACATCCACCTTCCCTGCCTTCTCTTCCTCATTGGGCTATATACAGTAAGTAGCCCTGTATTCAAGTACTGTAGGAGTTGAATCACCCAAGGAGTGGGCCCCGTGTTTTCAGATATTTGAGAAATTCCTCTTCTTATTGAATTGCTGAATTGTGGGCCAGGGGAGGGTATAGGGGAGCCAGAGCCGGCCTTAGCTATAGGCAGGCTAGGCATTTGCCTAGGGCATTCAAGCATGTCTAGGGGCATCCAAGCATGTCCCTGCAGCATCTCATGCTGAGAGGGACAGTCCGCAAACTAACTGTTACTTTCCAAATGTATTCAATCAGTACTTGTATACACTGCTGTTTACATTTGTCAAAAAAAATGCACGCTGTGCCTTAAACTTCCTCTGACATGCTTGAATGCCCCTGACTTGTGAGACCTCAGACAGACAGCAGAAGCCCAGTAAATGCAATTCCTGGACCTGTGACATTTTTACTGACTATATAAGGTTATTACTGGATGGCTTCTTATGATAACACATGTGTATTTTGGAAGACTGCTTCACAGAAACCTGACATCACCTATACTGCTTGTGCACATGGGGGAGGGGGACCCTGCCATCCTGTGTGTGTCCCTTATCCCTGTGCAAACCCCAGGTGTCTGCAGGGACATAACATGGGCAGTGTTCTCCCCACACTTTATTTCCTAGTCAGTCCATACCGTAAAATTCCCCTGCCATCTAACACTGTAACGTGGTCAGTAAGTTGCGTTGTGCTATTTCTATATGAAACATCAGTGCAGCGTGACTTTTGGACACATCAGACTGGAGGGCAGAGCATTTAGCTCCCACAGTATAAAGTAAAGTGCATGCAGTTAACGGGAGTAACAGACACCAGCAAACACACTGAATAGTGTAGAGAATGGACAGTTTCTATATGTTTGATACTGGTCTTTTTGTATAACCAGCAAGTGTGGCAGTATCTGTGGCAGTATATGTGTATTATGGGAATTACTAATGTGGGGCATATGTGTAAGGTGCATTACTGTGTGGCATTATGTGTATTATGGGCATTACTAATGTGGGGCATATGTGTAAGGTTCCTTTACTGTGTGGAATTATATGTATTATGGTCATTACTGTGTGGCATTGTGCAGAGTTGAACTGGCCCACAGGGTAACCCCCCGGTGGGCCCCACTACCTGAGCTTTGCAGGTACAGATGCAGAACTAGCGGCGGAGCTAGGGGGCACCAGACAAAATTTTGCCTAGGGCATCAAATTGGCTAGGGCCGGCTCTGAGGGGAGCAGTAAACATGTGTCAGTAAATAATCAAGACCAAATAAAGGGGCTGTAGGTTAAGAATGGATGGCTTAAGCTTTTTAGTATGTTTCTGTGTGTCTCTATCAGTGCTTCTACATGTGCAGGGTACCGTAATTCAAACATCATATTTGAAACTGAAAAATGTCATTTCCATTCTGGATTACACCTCCACCACCACCCATTTCATATATAAGGAAAAGCTGCTAAATAGCAAATAAAGTAAAATACATATAATTTTTTAATTGCATGAATGTCAGTTAGTTGATTGTACTGTAGTCCATCTCATTTAAGAAAATAACACATGTGGTACAGTATGATGATGACACAGGGTAGCCTGCCCTACTGACTATGCTGTCACCCTAGTGCAAGGACTAACTACTGTATGTGGCTTCCTACAGACCTTGCAGTTGTTTTTATCACATATGGGTGGTCATTCCGAGTTGTTCGCTCTGTAATTTTCTTCGCATCGCAGCGATTTTCCGCTAATTGCGCATGCGCAATGTTCGCACTGCGACTGCGCCAAGTAAATTTGCTATGCAGTTAGGAATTTTACTCACGGCATTACGAGGTTTTTTCTTCGTTCTGGTGATCGTAATGTGATTGACAGGAAGTGGGTGTTTCTGGGCGGAAACTGGCTGTTTTATGGGTGTGTGTGAAAAAACGCTGCCGTTTCTGAGAAAAACGCGGGAGTGGCTGGAGAAACGGGGGAGTGCCTGGCCGAACGCTGGGTGTGTTTGTGACGTCAAACCAGGAACGAAACTGACTGAACTGATCGCAGTTGCCGGGTAAGTGTGGAGCTACTCAGAAACTGCTAAGAAGTGTCTATTCGCAATTCTGCTAATCTTTCGTTCGCAATTTTACTATGCTAAGATTCACTCCCAGTAGGTGGCGGCTTAGCGTGTGCAAAGCTGCTAAAAGCAGCTTGCGAGCGAACAACTTGGAATGAGGGCCATTATTTTGACACTTCTTTAGTGGATCTGATATAAAAAAAAAAAAAAACTGAAATTTCAAAGAACATGTCAGTTAAGCTGCTGTGACATCAATGATAATTCCCTTAAGGGGGGTATACACGGAGCGATGTTCAGCTAATTTCTAAGCAATCTGACTAGATTGCTTGGAACATCATTCCGCATGTAGGGGTGACGGCGACAGCGATGCGCGGTCCCGCGCGTCGATATCGCCGGTGCTAGATTGGCCACAATCTAGTAGGTCGCTCATTTCACCGCTGGGTGAAATGAAGCCCCCCGCGTGTCCGTTCCCTTCTTGCTCAGCACATCACGCTGTGCTGAGTGGGGGGTGAGATGTGTGCTGAGCAGTCTGTGCTAGACCGCTCAGCACACATCTCTGGGGAAATCTCCCTGTAAGTACGGCCCTTTAGCATGAATCCACCAAACCACACAATGCACTTAACAATCAGTAAATTGGAGAAAGATTCCCTCTAAGATAACATCCTGCCTCAGTGAAGCAAGAGAAAATATATTTGGCTTTGGGATATTGGGGCCTATTCATTATCACTAATGGGCCTGTTACACAGGTTTTATGTAACGCACCCAATCATTTTTAGGGGCCCAATATGTCTGTCTAATATCGAGCAAACTCCAAAATATATTTTTTTTATTGTTATTTACCAATAGACTTTGTTAGGAATTTCCATCTGTGAGGAATTAACTGCACTTTGGGCCTAATTCAGACCTGATCGCTTGCTAGGGGTTTTTTGCACTGCTGCGAGCAGATAGTCTCCGCCCATAGGGGAGTGTATTTTTGCTTTGCAAGTGTGCAATCGCATGTGCAGCCGAGCAGTACAAAAAATATTTGTGCAGTTTCTGAGTTGCCCAGAACTTGCGATCACTTCAGCCTGTCCTGTCCTGAATTGACGTCAGACACCCGCCCTGCAAATGCTTGGACACGCCTGCGATTTTCCAACCACTCCCAGAAAACGGTCAGTTGACACCCACAAATGCCTTCTTCCTGTCAATCTCCTTGTGATCGGCTGTGCGAATGGATTCTTCGTTAAACCCATCGCACAGCAATGATCCGCTTTGTACCTGTGCGATGCACCTGTGCATTGCGGTGCATACGCATGCGCAGTTCTGACCTGATTGCAGCACAGCGAAAAAACCTAGCGTGCGAACAGGTTTGAATGACCCCCTGTGTTCCGCATTCTACATGAACGCACCACAAAACATTCCCTTTCCTGTACTCTGAATTATGTGAGTGGCATCACCAATTTTTGTTGAGCTTGTCGGTTATACATTCAATTAATACAGGAAATTCTGGCTTCACTTCACTGGCATATTTATAATGAGTGCAGTGTGTGCGATGGACATGGTCCAGTGGGGCCCACACTGCATACCCTGCGCCAATTTTTTTCAATACTTACCATCCTGAGTCCCACATTGGCAGCAGTAACAGTGCAGGAATCACCAGGAAAACAAATGGTGCGGTGGCCATTTGCCCGGCATTTTGCACATGTGCAGTAAGAAAATCACTGGGTAAATGACCGCCACATAATTTTCCCGGAGACCTGCGCATGCACACTAAACTCTGAGACAGCGCTAGGGTTCCCTAGTGACCCTAGTGCTCAAAGTCAAGAGCACTCCCGGCTAGAGAGGAGGGGGCCAGTCGGAATCTGTACACAGTCCTCCTAATCGCTTGAAGCGCCCATGCTTCACATAAATAAACACATATTTCATGTAAATATTTGTCTATTTAATATGTCAAGATTACTTTTCATATGCTAAGTAGAATATTGAAAGCATCTTTTTAATGGTGTGAACATTTTGTACACAATTTGCTATAGAATAAGGTCCCAACACAATCTGCGTAATATTCTTGGCACTTGCCTAGCTCTGGAGACATGCGTCATTCCATCAGGAAACTGCATTAAAGGAAATTAGAACTTGATAATTTATCTCACTGACTCATTCTACAGAATTCAATGGTAATGCTGACACACAGAATCACAATACATTATTTCTAACTAGTCATTGTCGAATCATTTAAACATTCATCCAAATTCATCATTATTTTACTGACTGAGGGGCTATGTGACTTATTGATTAACTAAATCATCTCGGAAGGTACAGAACACTGATGACTGAGTACAGGTGGGCTGAGTTAGAGAACTAGAACCAGTACATATAAAGGATGTAGAACTAGAACCAATACCTACAGTATATAGAAATATTTTTAATATTTACCAAACAGGGCTGCTTAATGAACCAATCCATGGTACATATAATGCAATCAATGAGGAAGCTTTCAAAAAAATATCTGGAGGAAAAGACCTGTGAATTTTGTGGATGTGCCCTTCATCTCAATGAGTGGTGGGCTGACAAGGGAAGACTGTAGGGCAATTATCCCATCCACTGATGTCTTCATAGAGGAATGTCAGCTCTGTGATAGAAGAGTTTCCATCAGGTTCATAATTAATATACTCAGCAGTAGACAGTCGGCAGTCTCTGTATACAGAATCTACTGTATGAGGCTGTTTCTCGCTGCCCCGGAATAAAACTGCAAGAGGTCATAGCCTATTATGAATTACTACATATTCATTCCATATCCTGTATGTCAGAACTACTGTAAAATGCCAGGCAGCGGCACAGCAAGGTGGGACTAGCAAGGCACGCTACTTGGCATATGGAGCAAAGATGTAGCAGGACACATCTGTATAAATATATAATTCTGTAGCAGGGCCATAGCAAAGTGATATTACACCCTATGCCAGCCCCATAACATGTGACATCATCATGTTACTATGAGGTTGGGCGCTGCTTCCAGGAAGGACACAATAGGCAGATCTGCTACACAACTGGCATTTCCTAAGAACGCTCTCGGGTTGTCCATCTAGGCTGTAGGATGCCATTTGGGGCACCCTGCAAACCAAATGCTGATACCATAGGATAGCAACAGTGCAACCCACTAGGCTATGTGCCCTGGCATTTCCATCCCCCAGTTATGTCCCTGTTTTGTAGCAAAAGCCAGCTACTTCTCCCCACAGAAAAAACATTGCAGCCTTCCAGACATCAATCCTGTGTTGTGCTTGTACAAATTTTTGAGGACACACAGAGAAGCTACTGTATCCTATCTAAGGATGTGGGCGTTAGGTGAGTTGTAGCAGGCTTTACTTTCATTCAATGTATTCTAAAATGTTGGAGGTTACAAAAGGCATTTTTCAGGAAGTGGGGACTGAGCTATGTCTTAAAATGATATAAGGAGGTTATTCTATAGTGTGTTGAACAAGATTTGTATTCTCCTTGAATAGTGCATGGTCTGCAGTCCCACTCAGAATTTCTTATTTTTGCACTGATTGCATTTATATCGCAAGCCATGACTCCTTCCCCAACACTTCACCTTCATATTAACCTTCTTGAATCTACACGTCTAGATAAACCTATCATTCTGTTTTCTGTGCACTGCTGTTATAGTGACTCTTTCATGCAATCACTGGATGGTGTTATGTGTTTTATAGTAGGGTACCTGGCAAGTTGTAGAAGAAAATCAGTATTGGATGATTCTGTATGCATTGGTACCAAGAATTTAAAGTAGCTTATTTGATTCTATGTACAAAAACATTTTGATCTTTCATGTGTTTTGAATAATTACTGTGAGATTGCTAAATCAATGTGTAGATTAAATAAATTAGTGTTTGAAGAAGGAAATCAATGTCTAGTAGCATTTGATTATCAGTTGCTTTAAGGTGTAGAATTGCCATAATGTACAGTATTATGAACTCTGCAGACATTTGGACAATAACCTCTATACATGACATGTCCAAACCATGTGGTAATAAAGTAATTTTACTTTATTTTAAGTATCTTACTTTATGTCAGGCATTCCCAAACTCGGCATCAAGGCACACTAACAGGAATGTTTTAGTGATATCCTGGCTTTAGCACAGATGGTTGGATCTAAATAACTGAGGTACTAATTGAGTCACCTGTGTCCAAGCATGGATATCACTAAAAACTGAACTGTTAGGGGTAAATTAACTAAAATGGGATGTTGTCCATAGCAACCAATCAGATTACAGGTATTATCTTCTAGAAGGTGCTAGATAAATGAGAATTAGAATCTGATTGGCTGCTATGGGCAACATCCCATCTTAAATAGAACTCCTATCTTAGTAAATTTACCACTTAGTGTGTCTTTAGGGCCGAGGTTGGGAATGCCTGATCTGTATCAATAATGCTTATCCTACAAAGTGTTCAGCATCAGACCAAATCTTTGAAATTATGTTTAAAACATAGATTAGAAAAATGGCTTTGCCTCTGATGACTATTCTTTGATTTATTTAGCAAGTGGTGGCAACATTCCATGTTTAAGCCCAAATTTAAAAGGCAATGACTCAATAGTAAAACATGCCATGTTTTGCTATTAAAATAATTGCCGTATTTAATTTTGGGATTTAAGAAACTGAGAAGCATCGCTTTTTGCAGAGTGCCGCTTAGTAAATAAATCCTGAAGAGTTAGGGACATTTGTGACACTGGTGAAAGGAAACAAGTGGTGTTGCTTATAACAAGCAATAAGATACTAATTTTTATTATCTAAATGTCACTACAGAATTTTCTTGGTTGCTGTGGGCAATACCCTCTTGTTCCTTTGCACCATTCATTAATACATTTTTGTTTTAGATTTCCTTTAGTCAAAAATTATGCAGGCCCAGCAATCTCAGTATTCTTTATTTATAGAGAGTGCTAGGGAACATGGGGTTCATTCCGACCTGATCGCACACTAGCTATTATTTGCAGTGCTCCGATCAGATAGTCGCCGCCTATGGGGGAGTGTATTTTCGCTTTGCAAGTGTGCGAATGCTTGTACAGCCGAGCAGTACAAAAACAGTTTGCACAGTTTATGAGTAGGTCTGAACTTACTCAGCCGCTGCAATCACTTCAGCCTGTCTGGGCCCAGAATTGACGTGACGCCAGACAACCGCCCTGCAAACGCTTGGACACGCCTGCGTTTTTCCAAACACTCTCAGAAAACGGTCAGTTGACACCCACAAATTCCTTCTTCCTGTCAATCTCCTTGCGATTGGCTGTGCGAATGGATTCTTCGTAAAATCCATCGCTCAGCAACGATCCGCTTTGTACCCGTATGACGCGCCTGTGCATTGCGGTGCATACACATGTGCAGATTTGCCGAGTTTTGACCTGAATGCAGCACTGCAAAAAAATAGCTAGCGTACGATCAGGTCGGAATGACCCCCATGGGTACTATGCACAAATCCCTGAAGATCTGGGAGGAACAAAATATATCTTACACTTTCAAGCATCTTTAAACAGAAGCAGAATTCCTGACTTGTCTCACATGGCTTATTGCCCCAGTAAGTAACCACATACCTGCTATATAATGTGTGCACTGATTAAACCTGTCTATTCTCAATTTCTCAAGTTCTCTTTCATCTGTAAAAACGAGACCAGTCAAGTGGGTAAGGGAAGTGGGTTTAAACTGGAGATGTGTACAGAGTTTCCTGTTTTGGCTTTAATTTTATTGTCATGTTTTGTTTTGCAAAACCTCCCTCAAGTATTTTGGGTTCACAAATTAGAGAACCATGGGTTTTTGATTTCTTGAAAATGGATAAAAACAGCTAAAATCATGTAATTTTTGCAATCCAAAACCCGAAATTTGGGATTAAATTCCAAATTGCAAGACACAGAAAGATCCAAACTGTACATCTTTAGCTGAAACCAAAATACATCATCTACTTATAAGTTGCAAAGAGAGCAAGGGTAAGTTAGAGTAAATAATGGTACTGAGATGTATGCAGTACCGGAGATGCTTGTTTGGTCTAATATGTAATTCTTAGAACTAGTTCCAGAAATCAGTGAAATTATTTCAGAAATTGATCAAATAGGCATCTGCACACACATAACCAGAATGTAGACGCTTCTATAAATGTTGTATCAACTTTTGACTTTAGGTGAGTACTGACACCTTTTCATAGAAAAAAATATGCATACACAATTATTTTATGTTCTGTCCCTATTGGCTCAATGACATACAGTATGCATATTCTGCTTTCTACTACATCATGTCCCTTATGGTGTGTATTGGACCCAGTGCTATTTTTTAGCAGGAACTCAGTTCCTGAACCTCTCATTAAATAGGACATAATCAGGTACTAGGTTGCTAAACCTGTTCTGGGCCAAAATGTATTTTCCATAAAGTGAAGTTTTAATTTAAAGTCCGTGTTGCGTGCTTCCTTTTCTAAAAGCTATCTATCTCTCTCTCTATCTATCTATCTATCTATCTATCTCTCACTTTTTTAATAGCTCCACCCTCTGACCCATAGTTCCTGAACCTATTTTTGCTGAAAAATAGTACTGATTGCACCCATGCAGCTGACTTCTTCTCTTCCAGTTTACAGAGCAGAAAATAAGGAGCAGTGGAGAGTGAGACAACAGTGTGAAGAGATATGGGCAGGTCTACTGGGGGAATACTGCTGCAAATAGTGGATTTAAATGACATTTTACTTTTTAGTTAACTAGTTATTTTAAGGGCATGTATTACTTTGGATTCCATAATGATCAAAAAAGTGGAAACACTAAAAAATGACAAACTTCATGAGAACACCGAAAAATAGCAACAAAATAAAATTTCAACTGTTTCTGTTAAATAATAAAACAGTTTTGTACAAAATGATCTGTAAATAAATATAAGGCATTACTGTAATGTGCATATACTGTATGTTGTTGCTGTTTTGAGTGTCCATAGACTTAATACTGTATACACTATATTCACACCTATGTTTAGTTCTCTATCCCAAGTTTGATTCCCATGGTTTTCCATAGCAGAGCAACACCATCTTTAGTGATATGTAAAATCTTGGATTTATTTTGATGACTAGCTCCAGTGTTTTTATGTCATTGTGTCCAAACTCACAGAATAGCTATAAAAAAATCGTCTATGGAGTTGCACAATTTGCAATAGTGTTCCACCTATAGATAATACCCCATATGGTGGGGAATAAAAGGATATTAGATATCACCACGGAATTCTAAGTGCACAAAGTCAAGAGCTCTTTTACAGGTCACAACTCTGTATAATAACCTGCATGCCAAGGATAATTTTAGTTTTTAATTACATTCTCTTAAATTATGTTTTGCTATACTTCAATTTAACTGAAATTGGTAACACTGTGTGTATTTTATGCAGTATAATATATAGCCAAGTTAAATTTAAACAACAATGACAGGAAGAATGATAGAACCTACAAGTATTGTTCAAAACAGTGTATAAACAAATGTAAAATAAATGTATATCTGTCACTCTCTGGTATGGTATCATTGTAATGTAGGGTAACAAAGGTAAAGATATGTATCAAAGCTGTGCATGCCACATCCCTCATATATTACATTGCTATAAATGTCATTTTATAATAAATATTACCTTTTTAGAAACTTTTCTCATTATCCAGAACGTACCACAACAACTTCAAATCAATGCAAACTTGACAAATCTATGCATCCCTAGATATGCTCCATAGGAGGTGTATCATTTGCAGGTGACGGATGCCTTGTGTAAAGATACATGCTGATGATAATGACACCTGCAGCAATATCTAGCAGCTTCTGTTTGGCTACTTGTGTATATAGACCCCTCCTGCTGATTTTCTTTTATTAGTGTTGCAGACAGATTTGATCAAATAATGCAATCTATTTGGAATATTTATTTGTCATTTCCATTTGTTTTACTGCAGGAAAGAATCTTCCCATTGGATCTGTAAAGTGTTTTTTCCCATTGGATTTACAAAACAATGAATATGCGGGTGTTTATATTTCATGACATTGTACATGGAGAATCTGCCTTTTGCATCTATTAATAACATACGGTACACTAGTCTTTCATGTACATAATATGACACTTTTATTACATTATATTGTGCATGTATAGAGTAATGTGACTTTCATATTTACTGTAAATACGGGGCCTGACTCAGATGCAGCTGCGATACTTTTCAGAGACAGAACTGGAAGGCAATGCAAGTGTAGCAACCGCCCACAAGTGAACAGAGACACCCCCCAAAGTCATTACAACATTCTCAGTAACTGTGTACTCTGTTGTAACCACAATGCAGATGTAGGGAACATTCACTCACTGTCTCCATGGGAGCGCAGAATGGCCACAGGAGCTGCAATGCTGGTGCCACGTTTAATGCGTACGATTTCACAGTCTCATGCCGGGCCACGCCCTGAAACCGGTCACGACACTCCTGCCTTTTTGCAGACACTCCCGTTACCTCCCTCAGATGGCCTCTTTCTATCAATCACTCTGCAACTGATTCGTCACTGCAAGCGGCATCGCAAAGGTACCTTGGCCTGTGCACACTGCAGCCACAATGCATGCGCAGTCTACCGATAAACACTCAGTTGCGACACCATCAGAGTTGCGACCACATATTACCCAAGCCCACTGTTTATGCTATTTGCTTTGAGTTGGAAGAGTCACATCCACACCCAGAGATATGTGCACATCCATATACTGTACAAAATATGTCCAACAGTTAATGGGCCCTTTGAGCAGAAAGGGAATGTACATGGCTAACTGGGTAAAGGAAAAACAGCAAAGAATGTTGCAGAGAATGGCAGATTTTAAAGGAAACACAACCAACCTGTATTTTCCAACATAATCATCCAGGATGTCTACTGAGAATCCCATGATAACTTTGTAGAAGTGACACATAAGACTGTAAAGCAGAATGCAGTTAGGACTGATTGTTGTTGGAAAGGAAAGGACTATAACAGGTTTTTTTTATTAAAAAAATATCTGAAGCATCTCTCTTTGGGGCACTGTAATTACATTTTCATTTAGAGAAAATTTGATTCAAGCTTTATTTACAGTGTAGACTCCCTTGATGTACTGTGATATTAAGAACTAAATGAAATGTGAATATTTATTATGTATACGTGAGTACATTTATATTTAATTGCATTAGCTATGAAAAAAGGCCAGATTGCCAGGAGAAATTGACATCATTATTCATGAAAAAAAGTACCCTAAAATACTAAATTGAAGTGGTATAAAATAGATATGATGGAATCAATTACATAAGGTTTTTAATAGTTGTGATTTTGTCAGTTGTGGTGTCTTCAAACAGTAATGCGGGATTGATAAATAAGTGGAATTGCTAAAAAAAAAAAACCACTAGAATTTAAAATTATGTTTTAAGCAGTTTCTATAAAAAATACTAGCATCTTATTAAAAATATTTTGTATTTAAATTAAGAATATCATTTTTACATATTGATTTGTTCATGTAATGTCACAAATAGTTTGGTGAAGTAACTATGATAGTTCCCTTATTCTTTGTAATAAAGAATAAGGGAACAAAGTAGGCTACATGATTGGGAGTAAGTCTATGGACAAGCACAGTAAATAAGTTTATAAAACAGCAAGTGTAAAGCACACAAGGGTTCTGTTAGGTGATGCAGTCACTATTAGTGATATACCATGGCTCTAAGGTAAAAGACTGACAAATATAAGTAATTTTTAGCCAATAAATGATAAAGCTGTACAGTACACATTCAGTAAGCATACTTGCATACTTTCCCGGAATGGTTGGGTTGGCTCCCGAAAATTGGATAAATTGGATGGTGCTCCCAGCCACCCAGAAGGGTGGGTAAGTCTCCCAGAGTTGCCTGACACTCAGCAACGGGCACCCACTTGCCAAGTGAAGTAGGTGGTTTAGGCAGCGGATGATACTATGTGTGCTGAATCATGTCATTGTGGCTACACCCCTGGTTCACAATGCCAGTGGCCCCACACCTGCTTCACAATGCCAGTAATCACTGCATTGTCTAGCAGGTGGGAGGAAGGGGGCAGAGCAACCGCAAAATAATCGTGCCAACACATTTCCCCTCAGTGCCAACCTGGCTGCCTTCTGCCAGAAAGGGAAGGCCAAAGGTTGGCAAATATGATTATATGACAATCTGGCATTAAAGTTTTTTTTCACTGGGATTATGACAAGGTGCACAACAAGGTACTGTATGTTGCACATCAAATTTTGATAAAACACTGTTACAGTTTATTAAGCAGATTATTGTTTCTGTTAAAGTAGACCTGTTATCAACCTGCTAAATCCTAGTGGTGCTGATGCAGTGTCAGTACTATGCCAGTTTGCATAGCGTAACTTGCATGTTGTCGCTCTGCTTATGTTCACAATATGAACGCACACATATGCGGATCTATGCCTGACACTTGTGAATGCATATGACTGGATATGTATAATAAGGGAGGGAAGGGGATGTCTGATTGAGCATCGTAGGGGTGGGGTTATGCAAATTCTACTTATGCAGACCTGTACAACACACACATATGCCAGTAAGGAGCAATATCTTTTGCATCTGCAAAATGGCATTTGCAAATAAACATTAATGATGATTACTTTGCATATTTGCTGCTTCTGCAAAGCCAGACATATCATATGTACCACTCTGTATATGGGCAGAAATATGTTTTACTTTTGACAGTAATGTACGCCCATACTACATCAGTCCCCCATTTAAAAATAAAATTGTTTTATTTAACTATAGTTTTTATTATTGCTACCATAATGGCACAAAGGCCTCTTTTATTGTATGGCCCATACACACACACATCAGGCACATGTGGAATATCAGCTGTGGCTAAATGGCTGTTAAAAGAGTTAACATAAAATATGAATATCAATCATGAAGTCACTGATTTAGAATTTACCAAAGACTTGACTGTCCATAAATGTAACAATTTGGATCCCTAAACAGTTCAGGACATTGTCAGTGAGTACTGACATTACGATTGCTAAACAGGTCAATGATCTGTATTTTAACAGCCATAAAGCTCACAGCTCAGGCTGGTTATGCTACTGATGCAATCTTGGTGCCTAATAAATATCTATCCTTAGCTTTCAGGGTCACTGATCGCCATTAGGAAAGGATTACCAGGAAAATGTGAGGCATATGGAAATGTAAACAATGTAAAATAAATTATTTATAACTGTTATAAAGCTGGTTGCAGAGCTGTTTATGAGTTGCCATAATTTCTCCAGCATTGCGCGCACAGAACTAAATGCATATTTCCACCCATATGCAGATCTGTACACATCTCTGTGTCCGGACCACCCCTATTTTGATTTCATACAGTAGCTGCAATTATCATTGGGCACCTGCACCATCTTTATCCCCTGTGAAAAGATATCTTCTGTGGTCCCTCCATGTTAAATGAAGGGGATCCTTAGCTTTTGAATGTTTTTGTGGGGTTTCCTGCAATTTTAGTTTCAAAAATATGCATCCAGTTACAGCCCAATTACATAACTTCAGTGTACTGTAAATGCATTCAGTTTGCGTACAGCTCTTCACTGCTGTACCTGTGTATGCTTGGTTGAGGAGCATGTGCAGAGCAAAGACTTACGAGATATGCTCTGCTCTTCTAATGGACTTGTTTTTAATACAGCATCCACCCCAAGAGAGAGATAAGAGACAGGACAAACCAAAAAGGTGTTTCTTAAAGCATGCAAAGGTATGGAAAAAACACCCTAAGGTGAATTTTCTCCAGGCGCTGATGAGGGAGGTGCACCACAGCAGCTAAAACAAATGGGGTTGGTCAGACCCCCAAAAACATAAATGGATAGGAAAGGATTGAAGCGCTAAAATGGTCAAATATGAGAGCAAAAGGTCACATGAAAATACACATTTATTATGATAAATGAACTTAAAAATGATTAAAAAAATTTTTTGGTAACACTGTAGAAATGGAGTGCTGAACACCTGTTCCAATAAAGCAGTCCCTTATTAGTTATGCTCAAGGTATCCCGTTAATGTTCCATCAGGTATTATAGTTACCACCAGCGAATGTCCAAGGTGTTAAGCGGATAGGCATCCGCAGCGGCTTGTTCCTTGTTGAGCTGTGGATGATGGAGGATCTTCAGAACGGGTCCACAAGAAGAGCCAATGGTGGGGACCTGGTCCAGGTGGATGGTCTTCAGGAAAGGATAGTGAGTGGTAGGTACACACAGCACCAGTCGCTTTATTGGAACAGGTGTGAATTGTCTATGCAATATTACCAGGACTGGGAGAGACATAACGTTTGGACACTTCATTGTGTCCCTCATTATTCAGCACTCCATTTCTACAGTGTTACCAAAAAAAATTTTTAATCATTTTTAAGTTCATTTATCATAATAAATGTGTATTTTCATGTGACCTTTTGCTCTCATATTTGACCATTTTAGCGCTTCAATCCGTTTCTTAAAGCATTACTTCCAAGTAAGGTGATTCCTTTCCACTACCCTGAATGCAAATCAAAAGAGCTCCATTATGTATTTTTTCCTGGGACTCTGTGGGGTGTTTGTAAATGTCAGCACCAATCAGAAGCCATAATCACAGAGACTGTGACTTCTAACTGAACCTTTCACTCACGCACTCCTTCTGCAGCCATTGTAAAGTAGTTGGCTTTAAACGTTTGTCAGATTGGGTAGTATTGCACAGTTCTAAGAATGATATCATACCAGTAGAAGACATTTCTCTTACTCCTATCATTTTGTGCCAGTCATCTTAACATTGTTTGTATCTTAAAAAAGACTGATATTGTATGCTGAGTTTCACACGTGTAATACATTCAGACCTATGCTTACAATAAACTGGAAATATAACCAGAAAAGTCCAGTGTGCTTTTAATTGGAAACCTAACACAGTAGTGTTTTACTTACAAGCAGATTTATGGTCAGTGTACCAAAGATCAGTACAACACAATAAATCTTTTTTTCTCTCTCCAATACATTATTTGTTGTAACCCTTTAGTAGTTGTCACTTTAGGCTAATACATTGCTTAGTAGTGATCACCAGACCATGAAAGTAGCACATTGTAGAAATTACCCCATGACATATTTTTCTATGTGCACTTTACAATGTAATGCCACAACTGTGCTGGCAGTATTCACTTTGTGTAATGATCTTTGCAGGATTTGTTCTGCATCTCTATTGCTGATTTGATAGTCCCACCTTTAAAAAAAACCAAACAAACAAAACGAAGGCATAAAGGTGAATATAAACATAGTATTTTACAGGTTGTCCTGAAGACTATCCATATAGTCTCTAAGTTCACGTGAATCCCCAATGTTCATATCTTGACAAACCCATTTGATATTTTCTTCATTTCCAAAGATTACCGCATTGGTATATGGACCCCCTTCTTCTGGTAAAATAGTAGTAAAGGATGTGAACTTTACCCGTTTTCTTTTTGAGCTCCCTGGATTTAATGGCTCATTTTGGACTTCTTTTTCATATGTGTAATCTGATGACCGCATAATTTGACTATAAGGATTCTTTTGGGAACCTCCGTTGAGTAGAAAGTTGCTTTCTTCGAACTGAGATCGTCGGTCGATCATTGTAGTGCACTCTTCTGCTGGCAGGGGAATATCTACTGGATTTTCCAGCAGCTCTACCTCATTTCCAAGCCATACCCAGTCATGAGAATGAGGAATGTTGGCTTGATCAGCCACTGGGAACCTTTTATGTCTATATTTCCAGGCAAATGCCACACAATTAATTAAAAAGACTAGTATGGCAAGACAGAACACACAGAGAAGGGCATACATGCCAATTTCCAAGTCTGTGAGACCCCTTGAAGTCTGTGTAAGCTCACTTTCATGATTGTGTTCTGAGGCTATTCTTGTAGGGAAACTAGTATATGGTATAGGGACTATATGGGCATCATTATAATTTTTTTGATAGTCTACTGGAGAATCAGATGTAGAGTTTTTGTTAATACTATCTTCAAAATTGACAGCTGAAGATCCATGTTTTGGCCACTCGTTCACTGTTCTTTCTTGCTCTATGACTTTCTCAGTTGTTTTGCTCGTGATTTTCTTAAAATCATCATCTATGCTTTGAATTTCATTCATATTTCCTTTCTGGTCAGAGTCCTTCTGGCCAAACTTAACCTTGATAGTTCCACTGCCAACAGCAAGACTACTTTTCCTCTTAGACTTCTGGCAGATCTCACTTATCCCTAATTCTAATTTTATCAAAGGCCCTTGACCTTCACCTTCTGCTACTACAACAGGCCAGTTTGAAAGAGGATTTTGATAAGTGGACACAACCATCTCATCCAGAGAAGACACCAAAATTGAGAAGTCTTTGCTTTCATAGATGTCCAGAGGTGTTATTGAGCCATCACTAAACAGGGTCCACACACTGATGACTGCTTCCTGCAACAACAAAAACATATATACAAATATTATTCTTTTACCCTCACCAGTGTCGGGCACAGTAGCATTTTCATTATAATGGGAGGATAGCCCAACCAGTTCCACATTAGATGGTACCTAGGTGGCAAACTGCATAAAAGTTAGCACATTTCCTTTACTCCTAACAGTAGTAACAGTGAGAGTCCATGTGTTATATATTTAAATGTAACGTGCAAGGTAAAATAAATAAAATATCTACTAAGCATACCTGCTTGCCATTTACATGGAATATGTACCGGCAGGTCTGCATGTTAAAGGCATTTTATAAGTGCATCTGTATACAATTCAGACATAGAACAAATAAGATGGTGCCATCGCAGAGGCGGATTGGCCCACCAGGACAGACCCTGATGGGCCGGTCCCATGTCCACCTCAGCAAGGCCAATTCACACTCAGGCTGGGCTAGCTCACACTGCTTCCAGTACTTGTGCTTCATTGGAACACAATCTGGAAGTTAGGCTAGTGGGCACTTCCAGATGCCGCTAGCCATGAAAAGTTGTGAAGCTGTTCTACCAATGGGGGACCTGGAGAAAGTTAACTAGCCCAGCGGCATTCTGTCCCTGGCCCCAGCCAAAGGTCTCTTCAATGAGCCAGGCCTGGGGAGCAGCAGCATAGCAATGGTCAGAGCCGGGTTCACTACACTCGCCGCCACCCTAGCTCCTGCACTCTCACTGAACTGGCCAGAGCGGCAACTGAGCACTGAAGGGGACCTGGCAGAGAGGTTATTTTTATTACATTATTTGCATGATCATGATGGTGTAAGGGTAAGGGTGTCCCTGGTCACAGTGTATGGTTTAGGGACTGGACAGGAGTAGGATGTACCTTGTTCTCAGGATGCCAGCTGATCAGGCTGCACTCACAGCCAGCCCTGGGACAATCTCTAATGCAAAGTCCTTCAGCCCTATAGCTGCCCAATGTCTGTCCATAATGATGGGTCTATTTATGTAATGCAGTGGCTACGTATGTAATGCGGTGTCTACATTTGTAATGCAGTGGCTACATATGTAATGCGGTGGCAGTGTATGTAATGTGGCGCTGTTCATGTTATGTGGTTCTATTTGTGTAATGCAGTGCTATACGTGTAGTGCAGTGCTATACATGTAATGTGATGCTATACGTGTAATGTGGTGCTATTCGTGTAATGTGGTGCTATTCATGTAACAATGTGGTGGCTTTGTATGTAATCAGGGGCGGATTGGCCACTGGGACAGATTCTGCTGCGCTGGTCCCCTGTACCTGTGTTTCACTACTTGTGTGTGCTCCCTCCCTGTACTTTGAAACATATAAGGTTAAAAAAAAGGGGTTTGTAGAATGAAAAATCAATAAAATCAGAAGTAGATTAAAGGCATGATAGCAGTGTCAGTAGACACTGAAAGTGGGCATATCAGTCCTTGTATATCAGAAGTACAGATGTACATCAAGGAAGGGCATTGTAGCAGCATATGCATAAAGTCGAAGGTAAACATTAGCATGACGTAAAGCAAAGGAGGCCCCAACTGTGTCTATCTCAGAATCAGGACCTCTGAGGAGTGACCCTGTCCTCTTTACAGGCCCCTCCCACATTAGGGCTGCTTCCATAAATTTCCCGGGATTGTGTTTGATCCCAATTCGCCCCTGGTGCCCTGACATACCAACATCAGTACAAATAGGCAATGTTCTATTTAGCCGTGCAGATCTTCCAGGCTTTCATCATTCCTGATTACCACAGATGGGCTATACAATTGTCTTCCTCAATCAAAGCAAGGCTCTTTTTATAGTTACAGGTTGTCAGATGCAGACAGTAATTAGAGTCTTGGTACTTCTTTATAATGTAAATAGCAGTACTTTCTTAAAAAAAAACCAGCAAGGCACAAGCCCAGAGTTTCTCAAACAGGATCTTCAAGGCACCCCAACGGTCCAGGTTTTAAGTATATTCATGGCTCAGTACAGATGGTTAAATCAAATTAACTGAGGTGCTAATTAAGTCAACTATGTCCAAGCATAGATATACTTAAAACCTAGACCAATGGGGTGCCTTGAGGACCAAAGTTGAGAACTTATGCACAAGCATAAGTAGCCCTCTGGTAGAAGGCCCAGGCATGTCTGTCACCCTGGTGGTGTTTATTAATTTATGTTCTTCAAAGATTTTTCTTTACCATTTTTTTTCTGCATTTGACACTATGGAAATGGGTGGTAATTATTCTTTGGGGTGAAACTCGATGCTTCTGGCAGCCTGGCGGCCAATCAACTTAGCTGCCATGAATCTGTATTTGCAGATAAGTTTCTGTGGAGCTCTCAGTCTCAATAATGTAATTATTATATTGCCAGGTTATCACAAATCGCTTTCTCACTCAATGTTCTAGTTCTACTCTGACAGATAGACTGAGCCACAGGTTGTAGACTAGCTAAGTATTTTTGTTTCTGTATACTGTATCTACACACTTCATAATTATTAAAGTTATGGTACAGTGCAATACGGAATAAGCCAAAATCAGACAATAAATTTAGCAATGACTTTTGTTAAAAAAAGCAAAGGAATTACAGAGTTAATTAATTTACTGCTTATAACAAATGTCTGGTTTCTATTTCATTTTCTATCATTTACTTTCATTCCCATAGAGAGAACCAGACTGGGGGTGTGGGAGATGTATCAAGCCTTGGAGACAGATAAAGTGGATAGATACAGTATAAAGTACCAACAAATCAGTTTCTGTTGTTTTTACAAGCTGTACTTGAAGAATGACAGAATCTTATTGGTTGGGGGTGATTCAGACTTAATCATAGATGTGCTAAATTCCCTGATATGCGGGGGAACGCCCAGCACAGGGCTAGTCCGCCCCGCATGTCAGACCCCGTCATACAAGTACAAAAGCATCGCACAGCGGTGATGTCTTTGTACTGTAGGAGTAGCTCCCAGCCAGAGCAGCTCCTGCATGCTGGAAGGGAGCTACTCATCGCTGCCCGAGTCGCACAGAAGTCACGCAGTCGCCGTGGCCCGCCTCCCCAATGGTCCGGGCACGCCTGTGTTGCCCGGACCACGCCCCCTAAACGATGGACAAAGGCCGCCGGCCCGCCCCTTCCCTCTCAGCAACCGCCTCTGCCTGTCAATCAGGCAGAGGCGATCGCAGGGCTAAGATAGCCATCGGCTGTCTGCCATGCGCCGGCGCACTGCAGCGCATACGCTCTTCAGACCTGATCGCTGCTGAGCGAACACGTTGTAGCAGCATGTTGTATCACATTGTGCTGATGAACCCCTAATGTTCTTCTCTACAGTAACACGGCAAAGTTTTTCAAAGTTTCCACTTTGTTTTAGGTTTCATAAACATAATTAAATGCACCTTGATGCTGTTAATCCAGAACATATTGTACGCTAATGGACCTGTAGACACTCATTTTCTGACAAGTATTTGCTTCCCTTTGCATCAATGTTGACATTGCTTACAGTATTTAGAAGCATTAATGCACTGTATAGTGTAATGGGTTTGCGTGTAAATGCTCATTAAGTATTTAGTACATTATGCTTTCAGATATGATAAAAACTGTGTTCCTCTTACAGTGAGAACAAAGTACAAGGTTTAGTCTATTCTTTTAACTATTGTTTTTCAATGCCTGTGTATACAAGTCATATACCCTACAAAACATTGCTAAGATAGACACTGTCAGGGTCCCCTATAGGTAACCCTGTTTGACTCAGACTATGTCAGAGTCAATAACCATATCACCCTGACTGGCACTACACTAGATTTAGGACTGCGATTGCAGAGATACCCAAGTTCTCATGTAGCGAGGGCAGAGTCTAATATAACACTCACAATTAATATTGTACCACTGTGCCCATTATACCATGCTCTTGCTTGCCACTACCTGTGGAAATAATATGGCCCCAGGCAGGGGTGTTTAACAGAGGAGAGGGCCTGTGAAACAGACTCCTAGTGGACCCCTTACTCTGCACAGCGCAGTAGGCTCTGGCATTAAATAAAGATACACCTAAAATCAGCTAAAAGGTTTATAAATACTTACTGGTTCTCATTAAGAGCTGAACAGAGCCCAGAGAGTATTAATCAACAAAAGTGTCATACTTGCCTATGCTCCTACTGTAGATTATACAGGAGACTCAAGATTTTTGAGGTCCACCTGGATTAATGGGAAAGTAGCTCAATCTTCTGGGCCTGCTTCTGTATCTTGAAAAGTGAGCAGGATGGACCCATGATTATGCTATGTGCATTATTATAGCCCTGATTACAATAGATTGATGACACAAATCATGTCATTATGTAGCAGAGCGGTGGTCTTCAGTATGCCGGCTGTCGGGATCCCGACAGCCGGCATACCAACACTTATTCTCTTTCTTGGGGGTCCACGACCCCCCTGGAGGGAGAATAAAATAGTGTGGCACTCGTAGCGTGCCACCGTGCCCATAGCGTGGCGAGCGCAGCGAGCCCGCAAGGGGCTGATTTGCGCTCGCCACACTGTCAGTAAGCCGGCGGTCGGGCTCCCGGCGCCGGTATGCTGGGCGCTGGGAGCCTGACCGCCGGCATATCGTAGTGAACCCGTAGCAGAGGATGGGGCCATGGTCATCAACCCAACACACATGCATACTTCCCATCTGTGAACTACTGGAGGGTAAGTCCAAAAGTAGGCAAGTCGTGAGTATTCAGCAAGTGAATATGTGTATGCATGTGTGAAATTTATAACTTTGTTAGTGCATATTGTATTTCTACATTAATGCAATGTCTGTGTGTAAATAATTGCTTATGCATTTTGTTCACATGGATTTTTTTCCCCAAAAAGTATAATTAGTTAGTTGTTTAGTCACTTGTTCTCCAGTGCTTATAGAACTAACTATACCTTCTAAACCATGTCCCCTCATGGGCACCCTCTTGAAGCTCCCTGCCTCTCATAGACTCTTGACCATCCCTTGCTGGAACCACTGCAAGCCCTACACCATTGTAGGTGTCACTAGGGGTCCCCTCTCTTGTGCCTGTAACATACTGTAAATGACTAAACCACACATATTATACCATGTTCTCCTGTCATCATAGAAAAGTATATTGATTTCTTATTTTATCATCTTGTTCTTTCCTATTTCTATTCATAGGAAGGTAACAGCCTTCCTCTAGCAGCTGCTGGAAACCCCTCTTTTGTTCAACACCAACTGGGTTTTAAGTAATTAAGATTTGAGATCTTTTTTCAGTGTGTTGCATGAATGGCACATTGATTTTCAAATTAAGTTTGGCTACTTCTGTAGATCTCCCACCAAAGTCATGCATGCAGGCGCAATCTAGCACATCGCTCATTTCACCCAGCGATGTGTGCTGAACGGTCTGTGATAGATCACTCTGCACACATCTCTGCCCGTGTGTACTGAGCTATACACTAGCTGTAAGGAAACCAAGCAAACACTGTATTTCCCCCAAGAGATTCAATATTTAGCTACTGGATTGCGATTGGCCCTGGGTTCCTACTAATGCAAGACAATGCTAGACCTCATGTGGCTGGAGTGTGTCAGCAGTTCCTGTAAGACGAAGGCATTGTTGCTATGGACTGGCCCGCCCGTTCCCCAGACCTGAATCCAATTGAGCACATCTGGGACATCATGTCTCGCTCCATCCACCAACGCCACGTTGCACCACAGACTGTCCAGGAGTTGGCGGATGCTTTAGTCCAGGTCTGGGAGGAGATCCCTTGGGAGACCATCTGCCACCTCATCAGGAGCATGCCCAGGCATTGTAGGGAGGTCATACAGGCACGTGGAGGCCGCACACTACTGAGCCTCATTTTGACTTGTTTTAAGGAATTTACATCAAAGTTGGATCAGCCTGTAGTGTGTTTTTCCACTTTAATTTTGAGTGTGACTCCAAATCCAGACCTCCATGGGTTAATAAATTTAATTTCCATTGATAATTTTTATGTGATTTTGTTGTCAGCACATTCAACTATGTAAAGAACAAAGTATTTAATAAGAATATTTCATTCATTCAGATCTAGGATGTGTTATTTTAGTGTTCCCTTTATTTTTTTGAGCAGTGTATAATCAAACAGAATTTCCAATTACTGTACTTTAAAGTGACCCAAGTCTTGTAGTAGAAAGGCACTTTAAAAATGGAATGGAACAGGTTATTAAAAAATAATTACCTATAGATGCTGACTTTTAATAGTGCACCATCTTTGCAAGACGCCATGTAAACAATTACCATACTGTAGTTACAATTTTTTTGGATGATTTTGGATGTTTAGCTATTTTGGAATATTTGCTTACCATAATGAGATCGCTTGGGGATGGGACCCTAGTCACATACACCTTACACACATAACCTGAAAGTAATTTTATACAATAGTTTTAATGATGATGTGCATGAAACAAAGTCTGTGTATACTGAACCATCAGAAAGCAAAGCTGTCACTATTTCAGTCGCACTCAAAAAATGTTGGCTTTCAGGATATTCAGTTATTGGATTTTCTAATTTGAAAGACTCAACCCGTACGAGTTTGTTTCGGGGTAATCAATCCTAGCGTTCTTGTAGGGAATAAGCAGAAATTCCATCAATGATCCATACCTCTTCATAGTTAAAGCCACTCATTTCACATTATTAGTTCCATAAAGTTAAAATGATCTGCTACAGTCTGAGTTTTATCTTGCAGTACCTGTTTAAAGTCATGCAGAATGTCACTGGCTTTGGTGGTTGTAATGATGGCTCTTTTGTTTCCCTTGCTTGTTTGTAGCGACAAGGAGAGGCCGGTGATGAGTTGGACTCCTAGTTCTACAATTCCCACCCGATCATCTAACACGGTCACTGTTTTCTCAGCCAAGATGGAATCAGACAGTGGGGAAAGGACCTGGAAAATAAATCAGAAAAGAGTTGTGAGACCAAAGACTACAAATGATGTAATAGCAAACACAGAAGAAGTGTATACTACAAAAAAACTACAAGCTTAAACCTATTATGTTTTTGTGGAATTGGATTCATGCAATTATTTATGTGTGGTCTGCTTTAAAAAAACCTATTGACTGCCTAGTGTCCATAGTCATATTTAATCACACCACTGTTAATGATATTTTTTTTTTCTTCTTGCTTAAACATATGTTTAATAATAGGAATATATTACATTTATGTTAAAAAAAAGTAATTTAAATAAATAAATCATTGAACATTGACCAAAAGATCGCATATTTCCCTGGCCATTTAGTAATTTTTACAGCATTGTCATTACATTGTCATCTGTGTGTGTTGCAAACATATCACAATCAAACTGATGAGTTTTCACTGGGTTGGCCATTAACACTAGTATTAACCTAATTCAACCCCTTTCACACCGCACAAATAACCCGGTATCGACCCGGCATATTGCCAAGTTGACACGGGTCGGTGTGCGGTGTGAAAGGGCCATGATCAAGTTCCCGGGTCACCTGACCCGGTAATTCAGCCCGGGAATAAAGCAGTGTTATTCCCAGGTTGAATACCGGGTCAGTGGCAGCGTGAACGGCTTCCCGGGTCGATATGACCTGGGACCCATTCACTGTAGTAGGGAGAGGCGGGGTGGAATGGCGTTCATCCCCCAGCGCAGCCTCCACTGCTGGCTTCACCCCCTGCTGCTATGGCAACTGACCCGGCAAACTGCCGGGGCGGTATGCCCACTGTTAGGGTCCAATGCCGGATTCCTCCTGGGAAGGATCTGTTTCCAATTCCCGGCTGGGATCCGGCATTGGCGGTGTGAAAGGGGTATTCATGACAGATCAACAGATTTAAGTACATAGGTTATTCTGATTTCAATTTGCTGATGAATACTAGAGTGATAACTTCAGAACGTCTCGGTTGTAATCAATGGCAATGTAACTTATTGTTTATATAAATATTGTTATTAGAAATGTATACATACTGCATATTACTATCACTTGTACATTACAGAATGCTATCCTATGGTTGTCTATAAGCTGGTGGTCCCTTGTGTTTGCTATTTACTATACTTTAACCAGCCACTTTTCAAAACAAATCCTTGTCTATTATAGGTTGAGTATCCCATATCCAAATATTCCGAAATACGGAATATTCCGAAATACGGACTTTTTTGAGTGAGACTGAGATAGTGAAATCTCTGTTTTTTGATGGCTCAATGTACACAAACTTTGTTTAATACACAAAGTTATTAGTACTACTACTTTTTTGTACTGTCATTTGTTCATATACATTCAACATTAACTATAACTTAATATGCAAATAAATCTTACTAACATTTGTTTTTACAATACATATTTTGCATACAAACTATTTTATTACAATTTGTTATCGAATCATTATGAAAAACAAGCTTTTTGGTGTTACAGTATGATCACATATGAAACACACATGAATGCCCTTTGTACAATGAAATGCAGTATCATTGGATTCTACATTTACTTTTTACTTTCTTAATTTAACTTATTGTAGTCATGTTGTAATTCTATACAATATGATATTGTTTGTGTATATGTTGCTGCAAAACCATTAGTAATTAATGATTATGTTTATTGTGTTAAGATTAAAAAGATACATTGCCAGCCTCTAGAAAATATTATTGACAGCAGAACTACAGTGTATTCCATGTTATACAAACTACTGAAAAGTAGGGCAACTAGTAAAATTATCAGCTCATCGACTATGATATTCATCAAAATCATGCTAACTCTCTGTTCCACTCACTGTCTACCCCATTTGTGTCACTCCTGTCTGTCTGCCCCTCTTTTTTAGAATGTAAGCTCTCACGAGCAGGGCCCACTCCCCTCGTGTGCTTTTCCTTCTCTTACTTAGACTATCTAATACTTAATACCCCTTACAATGGCATCTAACTCGGTTTCTGCTGCCCTGATGCTTATTTCAGTGTCATGTTGGCTGATACAGCCATGTTTATATACCATGTACTTGTCCTACATTGTCTTGTATTGTAATTTGCTGTTTTCTTTTTTTTCTCATTTGTTTATGTACTTTATTAGCTCCTGCAAAACCCTTGGGGTACCATATAAATAAAGGATAAAAATAATAAAAATGCTATGCACTAACATACCAAGGGGAGAAGAAGGGGTCAGCAGACTATGGCCCAGCTAATTGAGTTAGTACAAGTTACAGTTAGATTTTCTCCTAAAAAATATCACCTTACAATGTCTCTGGATGAGGACTTTAAACATTGGCAAAGCTAGCACTCAATCTCTGAATTATTTTTAGTTGTAGTATACAAGAAGTTTATAGGAGCATAACATCTGAATGTTTTATTCTAAGTTACATTAGCTGGTTACTTACTATAATTATATCCCGAACAAACAGAGGTAAAACAGTATATAATTCCACTGAGTTACTATCATTGCATAGTTAATAAAACAGCTATTTCATTGTATGGGTACAAACTAGACAATGTGTGTATCCAGTGACAACATCTGCGACGGGACCCGGCATAATCAAGTTCTATATATTTTATTTTACTTTAATTTTAAAACCACTGTTTTAAATAAAAAATGACATATCTACAAAACAGTGGTATAATATCAGTCTGTCTATGGTCCCCATTTAACAACGGTCCTTATTATCAGCTGCATACTGTTTTTTGTTTAGTATCACAGAGATACTAAAGAATGTGCCATTGGTATTTAACATTATTTACCCCTCTGGCGAGGTCCAGCAACATCTTGCTCCTCAGCAATATACAGTACTCCATCTTGCCTATCACCCGGTGGGATTTGCCAATTGCGATCCGTATGGCTCTCACCATCTATAGATGGCATAAATGGTATAGTGACAAACAGCTTTGTTAATAACTGCTGTTTGTTGAAAACTGAAAGGAAGAAATAACCCCTTCAGCGAGTGCTAAAGAGGTTATGTCACATTGTTAAATGGAGACCTATATTTGCATTAATAAATCTTACAAGGTGGTTTAAGATTTGACCATTCCTTCAGCAACAGAATAATGCTTTGAAAAATCCTGTGGTTGCTGTATGTTCCATGGGATTAAAATCTTCATTAAATTAATTGATGGATATATTTTAGCAGATTAACCCTAATATATAATTTTCCATGATGTCTTAAGTCTGAACTTTAAACAAGCACTGGCAATCTTTAGTTTTTGCTAATTTAACATGAATGCTCTGGTCTGTTAAGTAGCAATTTCTTCATTCACTTTAAATATTACTAGAGTTAACAGAAATAGAAAGAAATTATGTGATTTATGGCATGCCTTTGAAGTGTGGGTGGCATTTTATCTCTCTCATTTTGTTCTGATTGAGGGAAATCTTCTGTATTGAATGAGATTATCTTGCCGAATCCTATGAATAGAAGTATGCTGTACCAATTATTCTCTGTTAGTCTTGCTGGCTAGCCAGAAAAAAAAATATTTTCTAATTCCGAACATTCTTATTTTTCCAGAAAACAGATGAACGAGAGTATGAATGATTATCTAGGCCAAATAGCTAATGGCATTTGGGTGATACTAAACAGCATTTCTGACAGCTGAGACCTCATCGTCCAATGTATCCAGGAGGCAGTGACAGTGATAAATTGTCATTGTGTACAGCAAAGTAAATATATACATAATTATATATATATATATATATATATTTTTTTTTTATATATATATATATATATATATATATATATATATATATACTAAAATACAATGAAAAAGACAGAAAAGATAGAAAGAGAGAGTGAGAGAGGGAGATGGAGCACATCCGTAGATAGAAGCTGACATGTTCGAAGGCTGGAGAGAATATGTTTTGTAAATGGCTTGATTGAATGACTGGACCATGAAAATTTTGAATAATCATATTTATTTAAAACATTGTCTAAAGAGCTACACTGTATGCTACAATGACCATAAAATTAAGGTTAGTTATAATTAGGGAGGCCAATCCAGGCCAAAATAGAAAAACTCTAAATCCCAGGATTCCCGGGATATGACACACCAGACTGGGCACTGCTGTGCCACAGTCCTTAAGCAGGCAGGCAGTCAGACAGGTGGCTATGCAGCGTGACCTACATCATGCTATGCACAGCCACACAGCATCCTTAAGCAAGCTGGTGAATTTTCAGAAGTTCGGCTGCGCAGCGTGACCTATAGTACATCACCCGCGCACAGCCACTTAGCAACACAGGCGGTGGGCTGGTGCAGGTGAAGGGGCAATCAGGTGTGAGGCTGCGCAGCGTGACCTACATCACGCTGCACACAGCGACACACAGCCGGACGAACAGAGCCTGAGCCGGGTGCTGCAGGTGCTCAGCGCTGCACCAGCATTACTGCGCATGTGTAAATTAATCTCAAAATCCCAGGATTGGAGCCTCCAATCCCAGAATTGAAATCCCGACAATTTTAGGCCAGAATACCGGGATCCCGCCAATCCCGGGATTGGCCTCCCTAGTTATAATAACCAATAACTTTTTTTTAAGGCAATGCGCATGCAATGCACATAACAACTCCTTGAGTTATATGCAGTAGATTCCTAAATCATCATTCTGATTCCCTGATCAACTATAACAGGTTTTAAATGTACACATAATATATAATTTATTGGCTCTACATTTCAATGGAGATTTTATTTTGTTTGCATTTTACAGTAGAAGGAATCATGTACTCAAGGACCCACTGACACTTCTTTCAATAGAGTCGAGAAAATTGTCATGACATTGCTGCATGGAGAAGGCAGAGTTTGACACAGGGAAATACACAATTTCAGTACTTGGCTCTAGCCCTTGGAAAACCTTTGAAGTGGTAGAAGTAAACACAACTAGCGATCAGTTTCTCTGTAATGCCATAAAGGAAGTTTAGTTAAAAACAAAGGTTTATTTTATAATTAAGGGTCTATGTACTATGCCTTGGAGAAAGATAAAGTGTATGAAGATAAAGTACCAGCCAGTCAGCTCCTCATTGTCATTTTTCAAACACAGTCTGTAACATGGCAGTTGGGAGCTGATTGGCTGGTACTTTATCTCCATCCACTTTATCTCACTCCTTAGTACATTGACCCCTTAATGTCTCTGCAAACAAGTGCATATACTGTATTTTATAAAAGTACCTTCATCTGATAAGAGAACCTGGAATCCTTGGCATTTATAGGTGAAGGAATCAAGAAGCTTAATGTTTCTTTAAAAAAGTTATACCTTATTACATAACAAAGTCTGATAACATTGAAGTTTTGAGATTCAATTATTTAATTCTTCTGTGAAACTGTATATCATGACAGATATAATTTATTATTGTACTTTACTATTTTCATACATTGTTTGTAATCAGTTGATGCTGTAAGAACCTAAGCATTTATCAAATTTGGTATGAAAGAGTTTCTAAATGATAATAACAAATATTGCTATACTGTCCCTTTTAAAGAGATGATACAAATTGCCCAAACACACAGACATAGACCTGTTCCAATTTTACCTGGACTGTAGTTATTCCTTGGTCGCGTCCAACTAAAACCTTCCCTGCTTCCAGTGTAGCAATTTTTGGTTCTTCAACCTTTATAAAGTCACTCACAAGGTCAGTAATGTCAAACTGCCAATCAGGGCCAAGCATGTACGTTAGCTGTCCACCAGCATCAGAGGACTCTGCGACAAACTGAGTGAAAACACGAACCATTGCATGTTGGTACTGCAGGGAACATCCACGCCCTTTTTTCTCATCGTCCTCTTCATCTTCACTGTCTCTTGTTGGTCTACAAAAAAATTCATTCTGTGATGAAAGCGTGTACAGTAGTTCTCTATATTCAAGTTGTAGTGGAAATGCTATTAAATATGTTAAAATTGTATATTTTATTGTTTGTTTTAAGTTTTCTTCATTCAAACAATGATCATTACCATTTTGGAGTTCAGTGTAAGTTCCAAGTTCACAAATAGCATGGAAAACTATTAAAAATAAATGACAGTGTAATTATTTAAGATTGAACTAGCATGTACATGTTTAAATTGGCTTTTACATGATTACTGAACTACTTAAAGCTCAACAATGTATTATTAATTTATTGATCTTCAAAGACAATTTGAAAAGCTGGGTTGAAACCAACATAACACAAATCTATTGGCTTCCCACTTGCCTCCTTTTCTTTGCTCACATTAGGACACTGCTATCAAATGTAGCCATTTACTCACTAACATAATATTATTGATGTTATTATCTCAGCTTTTTCTTTAGTGATCTCAACTGCCTCATCAGTGGTAGTAGCTGTCTCCAAACAAAAAGAACAAGTCCTTACTCTCTTTCCAGCAACAAGCGTGATACAAATTGAAAACAATAGGCTGCAGTATATATTACTACTCTCAACTGGCATATAACCACCAAAGTGTCCATGCAGCACAAAAGAAAATGCCTTCTCGAAAACAAGAAGAGGAAGTTAGTTCAGCTAAGATAAATGGCAAAGGACAGTTATGGATGACAACTGCTGACTGTTTACAGATTTCTACAATGAGTGGTTCATGTTTTCTGTTTCTGCTCTCAGCCGTCTCTCCTTATCACAACTATGGTGCACCATCGGTAGCTAGACAACAATGACAGCTTTATTGTTCATGGCTAGTAACTACTGCATTACAATCAAACACTTTCCACACCAGCAGCTACAGTGGTGATTCCATTACCTTGTGTATCAATCATTCCCTACAAGGCTTATAGTGTAAACTAATTTGGGTAAAGCCATCTTTACTGTACCTTCTACTTCATGTATATAATTTGCTTATGTTATGACACCATCAATGTACACAGCTGTGTAATTTGTCAGGGTTTAATGGCATAATAGATAATCATCATCATCATCATCATCACCATCCTCACATTACTGTATAGGTCACTGTGTCACTGCAGACTCCAATGGCTATGCTGCTGTAAACTGTACAAAGATCTGATTGGCACATTAGATTTTTAAAAGGAAACAGAGTTTGAATGACCATATTACAATGAATGAAACGCTTCAAATAATATATTAATATAGACATACTGTACCAGATGATGTCTCAGAAAACATATGCAATTATTTAAGAAAGCCTACACCAAAAAAATGTCCAGCCCAATATCACGCAATAATTACTATAGGCAGCCATGGACCTACTGTAAGAGCAGCATCTTATTATCATCCCTGTCTATAGACACTAGGGCTACACAACATGATTTCCATGTAAAGGAATCATTTATGACACTTGTTCCTCTTGAGTCACAACCTCATGCATATAAGCAACTAACTATATTTACAAGACACACCAGTAACAGAGTATTTGCAGTAGAAATGTTATACTTCATAATGTGGTGATTCCCTGAACAATCTCTAAAACATAACTCAGAATGTAGTAATGTAATGTATCATGTGGAAGTTGGATTATGAAAAACAGGAACTATAAATCAGTAACTGTCCTGGTCAATTCTCCACAGCTGGTCATTGCAAGCAGGTGTATGTGTGATCAAGGATAACATATTCTGATAACATCTCTCAAGGTATAAAGAATCATTTATAGAAATAGCTAGGAATAATCATTCACAATTCCATATGTCCAATATTGTTGTCTACTAATTTTGACATGCACACTGTCTAGTGTCACTGCACACACCAGCATACACTTTCCATCTTATGTTATGTATAAGGACCACAGAAGGGTTCCTCAGCCTTTTTTATTATTAAAAAACTATACATACTGTACAGTAGCTCATAGAATGCAGCTAGCGGTACAGCTTATTATATACATTTGTTGACCAGTGCCTTTACTTATGGAAAGTGATTCAGAAACACACTGTCAACAGGATATTTTATGTTGTTACTCAACAGAAAGTCTAATAATCAAAATACAGTATATAACTTGGGAAGCAGCACAAGTATTGTTATTAACAGCTTTAGTTAGTTACCAAATATTTCCCTATAGATTTGTTTATCTGAAATGAATCTGCTATTTATAATATGAAATAGAAACTGCGGCTGTTATCTGTTTTATAATCTACATTTTGCCTTTTCTGCAGCAACTTTGATGGCCCTTTGGGCTGTTTTAGACCTAACTGGCCCCAAATTGCTGCCTGTATGAAGACCACAGGTCCCATTCAAAATCTAATCAGGCTAAAGGGTAAATCTAATCAGAAGGTGACTGCATCTGTCTGTGCTTTATCTAGCATATTTGGATCCAAAAAGCTGAAAACCTCTTGGATGATATTTCTTGAATGGAGTGAAATCACCTTTTTCACTAATTAAACCTTTTATTGTCACAATATGCACAATAGGTTATTTCTTTGGTCGAGTCATTCTCATTGAGGAATACTTTAGATTAAGGAAGTGTCAGCAATAAATTAAAGATTTACTTCTCACAATTACAAAATATGTATTCATAAGTGAGATCACACAGAGTGCCCTAGTGTCATTTGTTCTTTATTTATTTCTATGACGCCCCGGATGAAGAATCCAGTGCAGTGGAAGGGAACAATCATTTTTTACAAGTTATTTATCACTTTAAATCACAATTATTGAATGATATACACCATTTGGGTTATCTAATTTTGGAGTTGGAGTCCTATCCGGATTAATTGAAGTATTAAATCACCAAACCCTTAATGGGACCCTGTCAGATCTCGCTTGTCAATAGCCAGAACTTTCATAGTAGGCCATAAAAATATATGATTGTGTATAGTCAAGTCTGACAGAGAGGTCGAGAAGCTGAGATTGTCCCTTATATAGAAATCTGAAGCCATTTACCCACACACCTTTTATTGACAGAGACGGGGATCCTCCAGCCCTTGATCTGGCTCAGTTCAGTATCGGAAATCTCTATTTGCAGTGGAAGGCGTGGAGCCCATACAGTCACTTCCAGTTGGGTGGTAATGTGCTGGTATGTAAAATTTACAATGGTGTCTACTTTACTTTTCATTTCTTTACCATTAACGAAGATAGAGTCACATTTGCTGGAAACCTGAGTAAAGAAGAAATGAAAAGTTAATATTGAACAAATGAAAAAATTGCAGAAAATATTTGTCTTATCAACTTATAACATTCATTAAAGTAGAAAAATAAAAGGTCCCATGAAAGCAATAAATATAATCTGCTCCTATGGCACTTACTGCTAAGTTCAGAAACTCCCTGCCAGCAAAACTACTTCATACTTGCTCATTCAGACACTCATATCAGTTAATCCTTATAAACTGGCTATAAAATACTATGATCACTGACTTCTAAATAATTGTACAGTATACCCAATATGAACTTGACACCTGGTACATATATTAATGTTTAAAAGAAAAATAATAAGAATATTATCACCTAGAATTTCCAAAACAATTGCAGGACATACTGTATATTTCCAATGTTCCCCTCCAAATAACTTAGCACTGTGCCAATAAAATTATTTTATTTTTATCAAGTTGAATAAATGGGCAGAACAAATTATTTTCTGAAAGAGATTCATTTATCATCACAGCTTTTTGAAAAGTACTGTGCTGAGATCAGATTGTCTTGTTTAACTGAGAAATGAAACAGATCAAACCATTTTTAAATAGACAGCATGGTAATGGTTCACATAAGGAGTTATATATATATACCCAAAGAGAAAAAGATCAAATGTACAGTAAAGATCTTTTTCAAACTCATATTTATCATTTGATGATATAAATAATGATTCAATTATTTCATATAAGTTGGCTCTCATACAATACACACTCATTATATTCCATTCTTCTCCCAAAATATAAAATCTGCTCTTTGTGGACCTCTGTTAGAATCAGAAAAGATTGTAGGAAAAATAGATACAATATTCTGAATGGTACGTGTATTCTTTATTTTACAAAATATTTCATGCACTGTACAAAGTGATCTTGTGGGCCGGGGGGAAATCCTATTTTCCAAAGTCATTCTTGAAGCATAGTGGGGTCACCTGTTGTTAGCAGAAAGTGTCATGTTATTATTTTAATCATCACTAGTTCCAAGAAAAAGAAAGGACAAGGGACTAGCTAAAAGGAAAAAGCTCTGTGGCCTACTCTGTCACTTACTAACCTCTGTAAACACCCATTGCCATGTGAAGGTAGACACTATTCAGCTATTTTAAACATGGTACAATAATGAATGAATTCCTGAAATCAATGAAATAATTATATTATTCTAGACAAACAACTCAACAGTTTATCAGTTGTAAGTAGTGGTTTTCACACCATTCGCAACTAACTACAACCCCACTATTATTATATCCCCCAACCATCCTGCATTCAGTGGGAAAGTCCTGTTTTTTCTACAATGTCCCATTGTGGTGAGGGAGTTGGACGGAGCACACACCACTGCTCTGCATGTGCCCAACATCTATTCACCATGCCGGGAGAGCCTGGGGGCAGCGCAGCATCTTGGAAAATGCAGGGCAGACCCCCACAGTGACAAAAAAGGGGATTTCCCAGAGACTCTACCCCTTTTGCGGTTGCATGTGCACCTTCAGCACATGCACGATCCCACTCGGGGAACTACCCATGTTGGGAGGTATGTATCATTGATAAACAATGTAAAACAATCTGGTGTATGTTTCATGCTGCAGTTATTGCCTAATTGTTCTATTTGGCTATATGAAACATGTTCCATAACTATTAAACTCTACTAATTACCATGCAGTGAATACTCCATAGATATATTTGTCTTATCTATATTTTTATACTACCACCAGAAATGCTGAGAAACTGTCAACGGCAGCATGTAATGAGGGCCTCGGTATTCACAACAGGTCTCGACATCTACATTATGCCCACTGGCACCAGGGCCTGAGATAGCCTGTGGCGGCCCTAACTACACCTCAGTGTTTAAGTATATGCTGAAAAAATTGACAAAGTATTTTGACAATTCTTACTTTCTAATGACACATCATTGCAGAATGTGCCAATACACACAATTCAGACATTTGGGCTTTTCGAATGAAGTTGATGGTAATTCTAATATTATGCAGTAAATGTAAAATAATGAACAAATTATTATTATTTCTGTGACCATTTACTAGAATAATTTTATTTTCCAACAATTATTCAATAATTAAATATATTAACTGATTTGAAAATCATATTTTTTAAAATATTAGGAAAACATTTCAGTATACCAAAATCATTTCCCATATACTGCACATTCCCATTTATTCTGTATAACCTCCCTGCCAACAGATATATATTTTTAAAAATATATTATTTAAAATATAGTTCTTTTGCTACAATACAGTCACAAATAATATTTGTCATAATAAAATGTACAAAACAAAGTATAAAAAAGGGTCATTCAAGATTAATGAAGCACAGAAATGGGAATTATAAGGGGCTATTGTTATGAGCACTGTCATTGATAAAGAAGAACCATGTGACAAAATAGAAAGTTTAAACAAAGTTTAAACCAAATAAAAAGTTTAAACATACAAACAAAAAAATAAAACAAAGATTCCACAGAATGTATTTTATACTGTGCAGGTATTTATCATATCACAATCTGCCTTTTTTTGTTAGCTGAAATTGATAACACGGCACAGGTTCTTTTGGCTACAAACACATTGGTGTTAACATCCCACCTTGTATAATTCAGGTAAACCAAATTATTTTAATAAATTAGATTTTTTTGTGCTTCTTATTTGCATTGCACTGACATGTATTTTTTGAATGCTTCTTGTTCCATTTCATATCATTACCAACTTACATTTCTCTTCATAAAAGTGCATTGTAAAGGCAATGAGGTGCAGTTAAAAAGTATGTTGCTTAATATGCAAACTTACTCTGTCTCATGTTATTAAGGTGTCCATACACCTAAAGATTTATCTTCCAATCTGGCTGGTTGAATTGAAAATCTGATAATGGATGGGAGCAAATGACAGTTGACCATTTGAAATGGTCAACTGTCATTTTCTCCCGTCCATGCAATTTGCTCCCATCCATTACCAGATTTTCGTTCCAACCGGCCAGTTTGGAAGATAAATCTTTATGTGTATGTTTACACACAATGGAATACACTGCCGCTTTATAAATTAATGTTAATACGAATACGGGATGCAGTTAAAATGGCAGCTGTTGCGACCCCGGCGTTCAGGAGATCGACAGCTGACATTTTACAGATGGATGGAAGCCCAACATCTGCCTGGTATTCCCACTCAACTGGTGGGTCCACGTCACCAACAGAATAGAGGGAATAGAACCTGTGGCGAGCAAAGCCAGCCACTGAGTCCGAAGCTTGGTGAGCACAGCAAGCCCGCAAGGGGACTTGCAGCTGGGATTCCAGCAGACAGGGTGCTGCTTTTGGTGTACTGTTAGCCGCCATCAAGTCTTACGGTATATCATACCGGTTCCGTTAATACACGTATTTGGCTTTAACTGAAAAACTACAGTATTTTCTGTTTATCACAGACTCAAGTTCAAAAGACACAGACTGACTTGTTTATAAATGCATCACAATGATTGTTAAAAGCACATACCAAACATTATTAAACACACTAACACAGTATGTCAGCTTATACCATAGTATTTTACAGTTGGCAGCAAATGCAATAATAAAATAGGTCTGGGTATAACCAAAAGCCAGGGAGGGACTGCTTGCAAGTTTACAATCTGTATATAGACATTATAGTATGAAAGACAAAAAAAATCAAATGCTCATGTGTACAGTTTACATCAGTGGTTCTCAAACTGTGTGCCTTGGCACCCTGGGGTGCCTTGGGACACTTGCAGGGGTGCCCTAGGATGGTGGTCCATGACCAATTTAAAATATATAAGGTCAATGTAATAAGCAAAACCAGTGCTGGTGGCTGCCAATCCTAAAATATGCAGACAAACAGAAGTGAATCCTGGCCCTCGCCACATAACTGAGCCTAAACACAATTTACTTAATTAAAAAAAAATCTACATTTCTCAATAAGAAACGTTTGGCCTAGGGGTGCCGTAAAAATAATTCTGATACTCTAGGGTGCCGTGATTAAAAAGTTTGGGAACCACTGGTATACATCCATAGAAAGACAAATTCATTCTGTTTTACTGGTCAGAATATTGGGGGTAATTCAGAGTTGATCGCAGTAGCAAATTTGTAAGCAGTTGGGCAAAACCATGTGCACTGCAGGGGGGGCAGATATAACATTTGCAGAGAGAGTTAGATTTGTGTGGGTTATTTTGTTTCTGTGCATGGTGAATACTGGCTGCATTATTTTTACACAGCAATATAGATTTCAGTTTGAACACACCCCACCCAAATCTAACTCTCTCTGCACATGTTATATCTACCCCCCCTGCAGTGCACATGGTTTTGCCCAACTGCTAACAAATTTGCTGCTGAGATCAACTCTGAATTAGGCCCATTGACCAGCTGCAAATTTACCTTTGCTAAAGCTGAAGGATAAGTCAGCGAAACACGAAAGATGGGCTTCCTGTCATCCCCAAAACAGCTGTGGATCTACTGTGGACCCAATCCAATACCTGCCAATATAATTTGAGGTACCAACAGCTTCCAGTATGCATTGGAGGGGACAAGCAAATCTTGCATGGGTATTCCATCGCTAAAGGACCCTGGATTTCCCAGCATGGTCTGGTAATCATGCCATTAATACTGTAGCTGGATATTAATCCTATACCACTAACAATTGGAGAAAGCCTCTTTAAGATTACAACAGCAGCCTATTATAGCTTCACTCTTTTCAATAAAATGCCGGCAGCTCTATATACTGTAGATAGGTTGCACTGAAAGCTGTAATAGTGGTAAATAAAATACATATTCAAGGCATACGGAAATGCTTTCTCAAAAGTGTAACGCTACAATTTCGACACTACAGTTCAGGCACTAAAATGATTGTGGTAGCAAAATGTATGTCTTATGTAACAATAAGATACCTGCAAATGAGCTAAGTATGTAGTCTATATTCTACATTAAAAAAAAAATCTGTTCTCAGTTAAGACATTGGCCCTCATTCTGAGTTGATCGCTAGCTGCCATTGGTTGCTGCGTAGTGATCAGTTAAAAAAAGTCAAAACTGCACATGCGTATGCACCACAATGCGCACGCACGGCATACGGGTGCAAGGAGTATCGTGGTTTTGCACAGGTTCTAGTGACACTCAGTCGCACAGCCGATCGCAAGGAGATTGACAGGAAGTGAGAGTTTCTGGGTGTCAACTGACCGCTTTCTGGGAGTGTTTGGAAAAGCGCAGGCGTGGCCGGGCGTTTGCTGGGCGGGTATCTGATGTCATTACCGTGTCATTCGTCGCAGCAATCATCGCACAGAATAAGTAACTCCAGGGCTGGTCTTGTTCTGCACAAAATGTGTTTGCTGCCGCTTTGCTGCACAGGCGTTCGCACTCCTGCGGCGACTATGCGTTTGCATGGCTGCTAAAAGTAGCTAGCAGGCAATCCACTCAGAATGAGGGCCCTTGTGCATATTCTACTGTGGTTCATAGTTGCAGTTTTGTTGCCATTAGCCTTACCATTAATAAAATAATTAAATAGATACAGAGAAATTGCAGTTCATTTCACAATGAGAATCTATAGCAGCTCTATACAAGCACAAAGAGCTGCTATATTTAATCCCTAGAAAGTAGAAGAGGAATAAAACAAACACAATTCTTACCCACTATTATCATCCCTGTCATTTCATCGTGTAATGTGTCATAAATGTCTCATGACATTTTTAAGCACATTAATCATGGCCATTGAGAGACACTGGGGCTGAAATTTTAAATCAAGTAGGTGTTGTCTGGGGATCTTTGTCAAAATTAATATCAGACATGTATAATTAAGTGCGGACTGTGATGATAAATCATTGGCTGATACGACAGCAATGGATAAAACATTGCAATGTTTTAGAGCTTCCACTATGATAAATGTCTAGAGAGAACGGAATGACTCTGACGGTATCCAGAAAGAAAATAAAAATAAATCATGCTTAAGAAATTACGCTCATTAGAATTTTTGAAGCAGATGATTTCTGGAGGGGAGATTTTTTTTGTGCGTCTTCATTATACTTTATTATTATTATTATTATTACATTTTATTTATAAGTCACCACAAGTGTTTCGCAGCGCCGTACAAAGGACAGCACAGGGAGACAAAACTTAACATTACAGTAAATAAACAAAAACAGAGTACAGGTAACAAAGAGTACCATAATTCTCAAAACATAATACAGCTTAGCTGTAAGTAGCGAGTGAGTGATCAGCGCATTACTAGGAGCTGGTGGCCATAGATAGAGATGAGCCTTTACCAGCAGGAGAAAAAGCGGGTAAAGATGGTCGCTGAGTAGGAGAGGGTTGTGAGTGAAATGTGTCGAGAAGAGGGTTTTGACAACAAGAGGAAAGAGGGCCCTGCTCTGAGGAGCTAACAATCTAGTAGGAAGGGGCGACAGACAGATGACATGAGGTGCAAGCAAGCGGGAGGTAGCCTGGTGGCAGGATGTAAGCAAAGCAGAGATGGTCAAGGCATGAGGCAGGGGGATGGAGGAGCGGCCTCAGGACAACGTTATGCATCAGAAGGGTACGCTTTGATGAACAGGTGGGTTTTCAGTGCCCGTTTAAAGCTTTGCACGGTCGGGGGGAGTCTAATGGAGCGGGGGAGTGCATTCCTCTGAATGGGTACAGCACGGGCAAAATCTTGAACTCGAGCATGGGAAGCAGTGACCAGGGTAGAGGAGTGACATTGGTCATTGGCTTACCATAAGGGGTGGGAGGGTGTATGAAGAGAGAGGAGGTTGGAGATGTAGGGAACAGTGGAATTAGGGATGGCCTTGTATGTGAGGGTGAGGCGTTTGAAAAGGATTCTATAGGAGAATGGGTGCTGGAGTAGATTTTGATGAAGGGGGTGGCAGATGTGGAGTGACAGGAGAGGAAGATAAGCCTAGCTGCTGAGTTGAGGACATATTGGAGAGGAGAAAGATGGAAGCAAGTGAGGCCAGTGAGGAGAATGTTGCAGTAGTTGAGCAGCGAGATGACTAGTGAGTGGATGATAAGTTTAGTTGCACTCTGGGAGAGAAGTGGCCTGATGCAAGCAATGTTGCATAGCTGGAACCGACAGGATTGTGCCAGAGCTTGGATGTGGGGTTCAATGAAGAGGGAGGAGTCAAGAGTGATGCCCAAGCAGCAGAGTTGGGGAACGGGGTAGATGATGGTGTTGTCAACAGTGATAGAGATATTGGTAGGGGGTGTTACTCTAGCTGGGAGGAAGATAATGAGTTCAGTTATGTCTATGCTGAGCTTCAGAGAGTGCTCAGCCATCCAGGAGGATATGGCAAAGAGGCAGCTGGAAACCTGAGAGGACAGAGGGGGACAGATCAGGAGAGGTGAGGTAGAGTTGTGTGTCATCAGCACAGAGGTGGTATTGAAGGCCGAAGGAGTTAATAAGTGCACCCAGGCAAGAGGTGTACAGGGAGAACAGAAGGGGGCTGAGGACAGAACTCTGAGGGACACCAACAAGAATGATGGAAGGGTGTGGGTTGGTGCCAGAGGCAGACACAGAGAAGGAGCGGTTAGTGAGGTAAGAGGTAAACCAGTAAAGGCCAGTGCTAGAGAGGCCAATGTTTTGGAGTGTGTGGAGGAGAGGATGATCCACAGTGTCAAAGGCAGCAGAGAGGTCCAGAAGGATAAGCAGAGAGAAGTGGCCCCTGGATTTGGCCGAAAGCAGGTCATTGGTGACTTTCACAAGGGCAGTCTCAGTGGAGTGGGCGAAAGCCAGATTGTAGTGGATCAAGGATGGAGTTGTCAGAGAGGTAACTTGTGAGACGGTTGTAGACCAGTTGTTCAAGTAGTTTGGAGGCAAATGGGAGAAGAGAGATGGGTCAGTAGCTAGTGGGTGATGAAGGGCCGAGGTTAGGTTTTTTGAGAATAGGTGAGACCAGAGCATGTTTGAATGGTGAGGGAAAGATGCCGGTAGAGAGTGATAGGCTGAAGAGGTGAGCAAGGTGGGAGCAGGCAGTGGGGGAGAGGGAGCAGAGAAGATGGTAGGGGAAGCCTTCTGGATTGTCCAGGTGATTACAAACTGCAGATGGGTAGCAATGCTCTTTTTGGAGAGTAGCTGCTTTCTCCATGCAATCCTGCTATGCACACCATTGTTGTTCATTGTCCTCTTGATGGTGGACTCGTGAACATTAACATTAGCTAATGTGAGAAAGTCCTTCAGTTGCTTAGAGGCTGCCTTGGCTTCCTTTGTGACCTTGCAAACTATTAGACACCTTGCTCTTTGCGCTACCTTTGTTGGTTGACCACTCCTGGGGAGGGTAATAATGGTCTGGAATTTCCTCCATCTGTACACAATCTGTCTGACTGCTGATTGGTGGAGTCCAAACTCGTAAGAGATGGCTTTGTAACCTTTTCCAACCTGATGAGCATCAACAACTCTTCTGAGGTACTCAGAAATATCCTTTGTTTGTGGTATGATACACTTCCACAAACATGTGAACAGACATCGGGGCAGATGTATCAAGCCTGGAGAAGTGATAAAGCAGTGATAAAGAAGTGATAAGTGGAAGGTGATAACACACCATCCAATCATTACGGGTTTGAAAAATGACAGGAGCTGATTGGCTGGTGCGTTATCACCTTCCACTTATCACTTCTTTATCACTTCTCCTGGCTCAATACATCTGCCCCTTTGATAGATCCCTGTTCTTTTAAAAAAAGACAGGTTGTCCACTCACACCTGATTGTCACCCCCTAGATTGAAAATACCTGACTCTAATTTCACCTTCAAAATATCTGCTAAGCCTAAAGGTTCACATACTTTTGGCACTTACAGATATGTGATATTGGTTAATTTCCATCAATGAAATAATTAGCTTGTCTAATTTTTTGTCTAATATGTTTGATTTGGTTCTCTTTATCTACTTTTAGGACTTATAGAAATAAAAATTCTAAGGGTTCACAAACTTTCAACAAGGAGGAAGATAAACATACTGTAAATTAAAATGGATATGGGCCCCTGGGTCCGGGGGAGCCTCACACTGCACACCCTGCACCCAGAGGATACTTATTTTATAGTTTCATTCACCTTAAAGCTTTAATATACAGCTAGATAACTAGTGATGAGCGGGTTCGGTTCCTCGGAATCCGAACCCCCCCGAACTTCACCCTTTTTACACGGGTCCGAGGCAGACTCAGATCCTCCCGCCTTGCTCGGTTAACCCGAGCGCGCCCGAACGTCATCATCCCGCTGTCGGATTCTCGCGAGATTCGGATTCTATATAAGAAGCCGCGCGTCGCCGCCATTTTTCACTCGTGCATTGGAAATGATAGTGAGAGGACGTGGCTGGCGTCCTCTCACTTTGTTTCAGGGGGCTGCAGTGCAAATATCTTTATTCTGGGGACCAGCAGTATTATAGGAGGAGTACAGTGCAGAGTTTTGCTGACCAGTGACCACCAGTATTATACGTTGTCTGCCTGAAAAACGCTCCATATCTGTGCTCAGTGTGCTGCATATATCTGTGCTCACACTGCTTTATTGTGGGGACTGGGGACCAGCAGTATTATATAGGAGGAGTACAGTGCAGAGTTTTGCTGACCAGTGACCACCAGTATTATACGTTCTCTGCCTGAAAAACGCTCCATATGTGTGCTCAGTGTGCTGCATATATCTGTGCTCACACTGCTTTATTGTGGGGACTGGGGACCAGCAGTATTATATAGGAGGAGTACAGTGCAGAGTTTTGCTGACCAGTGACCACCAGGTTTATACGTTCTCTGCCTGAAAAACGCTCCATATCTGTGCTGCATTGTAGTATATAGTAGGAGTACAGTGCAGAATTTTGCTGACCACCAGTATATAATATATAGGAGTACGGTACAGAAGGCCACTGCTCTACCTACCTCTGCGTCGTCAAGTATACTATCCATCCATACCTGTGGTGCATTTCAGTTTTGCACAGTTTGCTGACCACCAGTATATAATATATAGCAGTACGGTACAGTAGGCCACTGCTCTACCTACCTCTGTGTCGTCAAGTATACTATCCATCCATACCTGTGGTGCATTTCAGTTTTGCACAGTTTGCTGACAACCAGTATATAATATATAGCAGTACGGTACAGTAGGCCACTGCTCTACCTACCTCTGTGTCGTCAAGTATACTATCCATCCATACCTGTGGTGCATTTCAGTTGTGCGCAGTATATATAGTAGTAGGCCATTGCTATTGATACTGGCATATAATTCCACACATTAAAAAATGGAGAACAAAAATGTGGAAGGTAAAATAGGGAAAGATCAAGATCCACTTCCACCTCGTGCTGAAGCTGCTGCCACTAGTCATGGCCGAGATGATGAAATGACATCAACGTCGTCTGCCAAGGCCGATGCCAAATGTCATAGTAGAGAGCATGTAAAATCCAAAACACAAAAGTTCAGTAAAATGACCCAAAAATCTAAATTAAAAGCGTCTGAGGAGAAGCGTAAACTTGCCAATATGCCATTTACGACACAGAGTGGCAAGGAACGGCTGAGGCCCTGGCCTATGTTCATGGCTAGTGGTTCAGATTCACATGAGGATGAAAGCACTCATCCTCTCGCTAGAAAAATGAAAAGACTTAAGCTGGCAAAAGCACAGCAAAGAACTGTGCGTTCTTCTAAATCACAAATCCCCAAGGAGAGTCCAATTGTGTCGGGTGCGATGACTGACCTTCCCAACACTGGACGGGAAGAGGTGGCGCCTTCCACCATTTGCACGCCCCCTGCAAGTGCTGGAAGGAGCACTCGCAGTCCAGTTCCTGATAGTCAAATTGAAGATGTCACTGTTGAAGTACACCAGGATGAGGATATGGGTGTTGCTGGTGCTGAGGAGGAAATTGACAAGGAGGATTCTGATGGTGAGGTGGTTTGTTTAAGTCAGGCACCCAGGGAGACACCTGTTGTACGTGGGATGAATATGGCCATTGACATGCCTGGTCAAATTACAAAAAAAATCACCTCTTCGGTGTGGAATTATTTTAACACAAATTCAGACAACAGGTGTCAAGCCGTGTGTTGCCTTTGTCAAGCTGCAATAAGTAGGGGTAAGGACGTTAACCACCTCGGTACATCCTCCCTTATACGTCACATGCAGCGCATTCATCATAAGTCAGTGACAAGTTCAAAAACTTTGGATGACAGTGGAAGCAGTCCACTGACCACTGAATCCCTTCCTCTTGTAACCAAGCTCCTGCAAACCACACCACCAACTCCCTCAGTGTCAATTTCCTCCTTACACAGGAAAGCCAATAGTCCTGCAGGCCATGTCACTTTCAAGTCTGACGAGTCCTCTCCTGCCTGGGATTCCTCCAATGCATCCTTGAGTGTAACGCCTCCTGCTGCTGGCGCTGCTGTTGTTGCTGCTGGGAGTCGATCGTCATCCCAGAGGGGAAGTCGGAAGACCACTTGTACTACTTCCAGTAAGCAATTGACTGTCCAACAGTCCTTTGCGAGGAAGATGAAATATCACAGCAGTCATCCTGCTGCAAAGCGGATAACTCAGGCCTTGGCAGCCTGGGTGGTGAGAAACGTGTTTCCGTTATCCACCGTTAATTCACAGGCAACTACAGACTTGATTGAGGTACTGTGTCCCCGGTACCAAATACCATCTAGGTTCCATTTCTCAAGGCAGGCGATACCGAAAATGTACACAGACCTCAGAAAAAGAGTCACCAGTGTCCTAAAAAATGCAGTTGTACCCAATGTCCACTTAACCACGGACATGTGGACAAGTGGAGCAGGGCAGACTCAGGACTATATGACTGTGACAGTCCACTGGGTAGATGTATTGCCTCCCGCAACAAGAACAGCAGCGGCGGCACCAGTAGCAGCATCTCGCAAACGCCAACTTGTTCCTAGGCAGGCTACGCTTTGTATAACCGCTTTCCAGAAGAGGCACACAGCTGACAACCTCTTATGGAAACTGAGGAACATCATCGCAGAATGGCTTACCCCAAATGGACTCTCCTGGAGATTTGTGACATCGGACAACGCCAGCAATATTGTGCGTGCATTACATCTGGGCAAATTCCAGCACGTCCCATGTTTTGCACATACATTGAATTTGGTGGTGCAGAATTATTTAAAAAACGACAGGGGCGTGCAAGAGATGCTGTCGGTGGCCCGAAGAAATGCGGGCCAATTTCGGCATTCGGCCACCGCGTGCCGAAGACTGGAGCACCAGCAAACAGTCCTGAACCTGCCCTGCCATCATCTGAAGCAAGAGGTGGTAACGAGGTGGAATTCAACCCTCTATATGCTTCAGAGGATGGAGGAGCAGCAAAAGGCCATTCAAGCCTATACATCTGCCTACGATATAGGCAAAGGAGGGGGAATGCACCTGACTCAAGCGCAGTGGAGAATTATTTCAACGTTGTGCAAGGTTCTGCAACCCTTTGAACTTGCCACACGTGAAGTCAGTTCAGACACTGCCAGCCTGAGTCAGGTCATTCCCCTCATCAGGCTTTTGCAGAAGAAGCTGGAGACATTGAAGGAGGAGCTAAAACAGAGCGATTCCGCTAGGCATGTGGGACTTGTGGATGGAGCCCTTAATTCGCTTAACCAGGATTCACGGGTGGCCAATCTGTTGAAATCAGAGCACTACATTTTTCGCCACTGTGCTCGATCCTAGATTTAAAACCTACGTTGGATCTCTCTTTCCGGCAGACACAAGTCTGCAGAGGTTCAAAGACCTGCTGGTGAGAAAATTGTCAAGTCAAGCGGAACGTGACCCGTCAACAGCTCCTCCTTCACATTCTCCCGCAACTGGGGGAGCCAGGAAAAGGCCAAGAATTCCGAGCCCACCCACTGGCGGTGATGCAGGGCAGTCTGGAGCGAATGCTGACATGTGGTCCGGACTGAAGGACCTGCCAACGATTACTGACATGTCGTCTACTGTCACTGCATATGATTCTCTCACCATTGAAAGAATGGTGGAGGATTATATGAGTGACCGCATCCAAGTAGGCACGTCAGACAGTCCGTACATATACTGGCAGGAAAAAAGGCAATTTGGAGGCCCTTGCACAAACTGGCTTTATTTTACCTAAGTTGCCCACCCTCCAGTGTGTACTCCGAAAGAGTGTTTAGTGCAGCCGCTCACCTTGTCAGCAATCGGCGTACGAGGTTACTTCCAGAAAATGTGGAGAAGATGATGTTCATCAAAATGAATTATAATCAATTCCTCCGTGGAGACATTCACCAGCAGCAATTGCCTCCAGAAAGTACACAGGGACCTGAGATGGTGGATTCCAGTGGGGACGAATTAATAATCTGTGAGGAGGGGGATGTACACAGTGAAAGGGGTGAGGAATCGGTGGATGAGGAGGAGGTGGACATCTTGCCTCTGTAGAGCCAGTTTGTGCAAGGAGAGATTGATTGCTTCTTTTTTGGTGGGGGCCCAAACCAACCAGTCATTTCAGTCACAGCTGTGTGGCAGACCCTGTCGCTGAAATGATGGGTTTGTTAAAGTGTGCATGTCCTGTTTATACAACATAAGGGTGGGTGGGAGGGCCCAAGGACAATTCCATCTTGCACCTCTTTTTTCTTTCATTTTTCTTTGCATCATGTGCTGTTTGGGAACTATTTTTTTGAAGTGCCATCCTGCCTGACACTGCAGTGCCACTCCTAGATGGGCCAGGTGTTTGTGTCGGCCACTTGTGTCACTTAGCTTAGCCATCCAGCGACCTTGGTGCACCTCTTTTTTTCTTTGCTTCATGTGTTGTTTGGGGACTATTTTTTTGAAGTGCCATCCTGTCTGACACTGCAGTGCCACTCCTAGATGGGCCAGGTGTTTGTGTCGGCCACTTGGGTCGCTTAGCTTAGTCATGCAGCGACCTCGGTGCAAATTTTAGGACTAAAAATAATATTGTGAGGTGTTCAGAATAGACTGAAAATGAGTGGAAATTATGGTTATTGAGGTTAATAATACTATGGGATAAAAATGACCCCCAAATTCTATGATTTAAGCTGTTTTTGAGGTTTTTTTGTTAAAAAACACCCGAATCCAAAACACACCCGAATCCGACAAAAAATTTTCAGGGAGGTTTTGCCAAAACGCATCCGAATCTAAAACACGGGCGCGGACCCGAATCCAAAACCAAAACACAAAACCCGAAAAATGTCCGGTGCACATCACTACAGATAACCAATGGGGTTTAGGTTAATGAATTGTATAATGCATGTAAAGCATTAAGGTGAATGAAACTGCTAAGGAGAGTGCAGGTTTCTCTGTATATGTATATTTCAGTTCGGTGACCACAGACCACCGCACCGCAATCTAGGGGTGGGGAGTACGTGAGTGCATCCATCTCCTGGGAATGGCGAGTGCAGTGGATTCCAGAATGTATGTATATATATATATATATATATATATATATATATATATATTATTGGAAAGCCACACATGCTGTATAAAATGCTGAACAGCAGTGTTATGATTTTTTACTGATAATTAACATAAAAATTCAAAGGACTACCCAAATAAAGAGGATGCGTTCATGTGACCGCCGTTTGGGATCCCGACAGTCACCATACCGACGCCGGGATCAAGAGAAATCAAAATGCTGGCAGACAGAATGCTGACCCACAGGGACTATTCCAACTAGTGGGTGTCCACGACACCAACAGAGTGGGAGTAGAACCTGTGGCGATCACAGCGAGTCACCAAGCCCGCTGCGTGGCTTTGTTGCGCTTGCATCCCTGCCGGCATTCTGCTACCGGGATCCCGGGGGTTGGTATACTGACCTACCGGGATCCCGAGCCTCGGTCTCCCAGCCCCAACCCAAATAAAGCCAAAAAGATCCAGCAACCTTACAAGTCTACATATGTTACATTCAGATCTATTTTTCTATAGAACCTGCTGTAAATAGATTGTTTTATATTAAGCACCCACACATGTGATTATATTTCACAGTTTTCATCAAACCAGCTAAACACACAGCACCTCTGAGGATTTGGTAGGTTTTTTTCTCTGTAGAAAAATTACTGATACCGATGTGAAAAAAAATATATAAATTGAAACAGAGTGCTAGGAACATAACCACCAAAGGAATCTTAAGACAAACATCACAAACTACATTATGGATATACTGTAGTGATAAACGACTGCTCTGGGCTTCTACAGGCTCTGCTGTTATTATTTCTGTGTGATAAGGAGGTATTCATTTTGTTGGCAAATTACTTGGGTGAGTCATCATGTATAATATAACTAAATGTCGTTCTCTATGACTATGGACCAAATAGCTGAGGATCAAGCATGAAAATAAAAATACTGAACTCTATTTAAAGTACAGAAAATAATAAAATGATAAACTCATTCCATGTTTCGTTGCAGTGGACGTATCACCACACATTCAAAATGAACACTATATTTAATGAAAAAATATTCATATATTGTGGTCATGTGATCCACAAGTATTTTTTTTAGTTATTAATTTTATTCTATAGTGCTCATAAATTATGTTTATGTTTACATTTGCTATTACTTTTAGGTCAGAGTTAACAATGTCATATCTTTAAATGTAATTTATGTTTACTCAAGGTTGCCAACTTTGGGGGTCATACTGACCTGATCGCACACTAGGTTTTTTCACTGCGCTGCGATCAGGTCACAACTGCACATGCGTATGCACCGCAATGCACAGGTGCGTCGTATGGGTACAAAGCGGATCGTTGCTGTGCGATGGATTTAATGAAGCATCCATTCACACAGTCGATCGCAAGGAAGAGGGCGTTTATGGGTGGCAACTGACCGTTTTCTGGGAGTTGTTGGAAAAACACAGGCGTGTCCATGCGTTCGCTGGGAGGGTTTCTGATGTCAATTCCGGTCTTGGACAGGCTGAAGCGATCGCAGCGACTGAGTAAGTTCTGGGCTACTCAGAAACTGCACATATCTTTTTAGTACCGCTCGGCTGCACATGCGTTCGCACACTTTCAAAGCAAAAAAACACTCCTATATAGGCAGCGACTATCTGATCACAGCACTGCAAAAAATAGCTAGGTTGGAATGACCCCCTTTGTGTGATACCTGACTAGGTGATCCTGGAGAAAGTCCCTGGGCAACTGCGGGTGGTATGACACAGTGAAATGAGGATTTTAGCAGTAGGAGGTGGGTCCACAATGATGCAAATCAACACAGTTTTGCTGCATGCCAGTCTAACTTTGGGGGGATTTTTACACATGTGCAGTAGCCAAAACATCACACAGCTGCAGAAACACAGGCATTGCGTATGCCTCTGAATCAGTGATTGCTAATTGTGCTGAGGTTTTCTTTACAGTTGTTTAGTTTGGTTTTCCTGTATATTGTCTATTAGAGGTGTGTTTTCCACATAGTCTGTTTTATTTTATAGTGCGAGTGTGGTGTGGTTTAGGGTTTATATTTTTGTTTGTACAGTCATATGCGGTGAGAGAAATAGCAATACTCTATAGCCCAATGGGTATGGGACTCAGGGTTGACACCAATTAGGTTGTCACCCAATGGTCGACAGTGGCTAGGTCGACACTAGAAATAGGTGGACATGGCCATTAGGTCGACAAGAACAAGGTCGACATGTAAAAAGGTCGACATGAGTTTTTTATGTTTTTTTGGTGTCGTTTTCTCCGTCAAGTGACCGGGAACCCCAATTAGTGCACCGCGTACCCTTGCATGGTTCACTTCGCTTGCCATGCTGTGGGCAAGGTGCTTCGCTCCGCTACCGCTGCGCTCAGCACAGGTTACCGTTCCCAGTTGTAGTCCATGTGGATCGTAAAGCATGAAAAAGTGCCCCCAAAAAATGTGAAAAACTGTGATTTTTGTATTTATCTCAAATATAAATGGATACACGCTATTTGCACAAATATGATGAATGCGCCTGGATTGAGGTAATGCAATATCCTTTGTTGGTGCTATCACCTGCATTACCTAACCACTTAATAACGTGCATTACCTAACCACTTCTGATAGCGAACTAATCTCTGAAGCCAGTAGTTGCTTTCTTGATTACATACAGTATATATTTTGTTTTTGCTGTATTATAGGTTTTATTACTTTATTGAAACGCAAAGGCAAATGTATTTTGCAAGCAATTGGTTAAAAACAATGGCCCTCATTCCGAGTTGTTCGCTCGTTCTTTTTCATCGCATCGCAGTGAAAATCCGCTTAGTACGCATGCACAAAGTTCGCACTGCGACTGCGCCAAGTAACTTTACTATGAAGAAAGTATTTTTACTCACGGCTTTTTCTTCGCTCCGGCGATCGTAATGTGATTGACAGGAAATGGGTGTTACTGGGCGGAAACACGGCGTTTCAGGGGCATGTGACTGAAAACGCTACCGTTTCCGGAAAAAACGCAGGAGTGGCCGGAGAAACGGTGGGAGTGCCTGGGCGAACGCTGGGTGTGTTTGTGACGTCAACCAGGAACGACAAGCACTTAACTGATCGCACAGGCAGAGTAAGTCTGGAGCTACTCTGAAACTGCTAAGTAGTTAGTAATCGCAATATTGCGAATACATCGGTCGCAATTTTAAGAAGCTAAGATTCACTCCCAGTAGGCGGCGGCTTAGCGTGTGTAACTCTGCTAAATTCGCCTTGCGACCGATCAACTCGGAATGAGGGCCAATGTATTCAATTATTAACAGTTATTTATATAGCACACAAATATTCTGTAGTGCGTTGTTGCCATATAGGTAATTGTTTAAAGAAAATATAATTTAGTAAATTTAGTAGGTATTAGGGTTAAAGGAAATTGTTCGAATTAAATATCATAGATTAATAGCAAAACTAATATTAACCACAGTTACTTGATTCTATATTTTGTAATAAGGAATAGATTGAATAGCTTTGAATGTATAGGACAATTGTTAGATAGATAATTAAGTAAGCTATGTTCGTATTTGTGTGCATACAGGGCCTGATTTGGATTTCCAAGCAAAGCAGAAAAAGCAAGTAAGTTTGTATCTGGAAGGCGCGCACTGGCCCTAGTCTAAATACGGTGGTGGTGGTGGTGGTGGTGGTGGTGGTGGTGGTGGTACTGTTTCTTGCACACAGCACTAAAATATCTAGTTATGGCACTGGGTAAAAGCAGAGCAGTTTCTAGACAATTTGTCTCCCAGTGTGAACAGTAGAAAAATGCACATCTGCGCATGCGCATACAAGAGTACGCACATGTGCAAGGTCCTAAACTGCTTTCTCTGCAGAACGCAGTTTAAGACCTGGAGGGGGGCAGGAATGGGGCATCGAATCCGTGTTATCTGGGCGTTGATGCTCCCTTTAATGGACGTGGTCCGGAAAAAGCGGGTTGTGTCCGGACCGTTGCTGGGGCAGGTCACGGCAGATGCCTGGCGTCACACGCAGCAGCTGCAACCAAAAACATGGCAGATAGCCATCTGCCGTAGGAAGGTGGCTATTTGAATCATGCAAAAGCATCAGCACCATGTGATGCTTTCGCATGTCTGCGGGGGGGCATGACCTGGCAGGTGGGGTGGACTTGCCCTCTGCTGGGCGTCCCCCTGCATGTCAAAGAATTTGATCATAGATATGTGTTTTATCGCACATCTACGATCAGGTCTGAATTACCCGCATAAATTTGAGACATTTTAATGTAAGTAAATATTAATCCATAGTTCTTGGCGTCACCCGAGGAGCACCCGTAGCAAATACGGTAAAAAGTGAAAGGACCATTTTTGTAGTTTATTAAATTCTACACACTGGAGATGCATTCCAAATTTTGATCCAATTGCAGGTTTGGGCGTTATCGTTCACGCAACGCAAGCCATGTAATTATGGCAACCCCTTTTTCATCCCCTTAGGGGAGGTTTATTAAAATTCTAAAAAGTTTCAGCTTCCTAACATATCGGGAAGTAAGAGAATTAGGGGGACATGTACTTAGCAGTGATAAAAGTGGATAAGTGAGCCAGTGGAGAAGTTGCCCATGGCAACCAATCAGCTGCTCTGTATACTTTTATAGTATGCAAATTATAAATGTTACATCAATGCTGATTGGTTTCCATGGGCAACTTCTCCACTGGCTCACTTCTCCACTTTTATCACTGCATAGAACATGTACCTCTTAGTCATGAGTCAATCAGTCAGTGAGTGAGTGAGGGCTTTTGCATTTATATATATATAGATAAGCAATTTGGAATAGGATGAGATGTCTTCCAATGGCTGATAACAATATACAATGCAAAGAGACTAAATTATAACAAGAGACATACTGGTCTATGCACTAAGCCTTGTAGAGAGATAAAGTAGTTCCAACCAAACATATCATAACTGCAATGTTACAAGCTGTTTGAAAAAAAACAAACAGTTAAGCTGGGTATACACTTGTCCAATCCTCACGAGATCCGACTCCTCATTAACCAGTTTCCCGACACTGGACAAGTGTGTACCCTCCGCCGAATGACCTGCACACCTGATCCTGGTCGCTTGTCAGGTCTTCTGGTTTTTAAACATGCCTAAAAACTAGGAGACCTGACCACGGACCAGGTAACCGATAGTGTAGTGTGTAGGCTGTAGAGACCAGAGCTGGCGACCAATCTCTGGTCCCAACTGACCAGCACAATATCAGTGTGGTGACAGTGCGGTATCTGGAGGGATCCTTACATGTCCAGAGCTGCTGCGGGACATGGCAGTGTTGGCGGGTACCGGTGTAGAGTATGGCAGCAGAGGTGGCAAAGGTAAACGTATATAAAAGATAAAGGTAAAGAGGTAAGATAAAGATGCCTTGATAAAGGGACCCTCTCATACCACCTTTTATCTTTTATATATGTTTTTGTGGTGTCCATCTGAACACACATTGGTGGTCATTCCGAGTTGTTCGCTTGGTAATTTTCTTCGCATCGCAGCGATTTTCCGCTAATTGCGCATGCGCAATGTCCGCACTGCGACTGCGCCAAGTAAATTTGCTAAGAAGTTTGGTATTTTACTCACGGCATTACGAGGTTTTTTCATCGTTCTGGTGATCGTAATGTGATTGACAGGAAGTGGGTGTTTCTGGACGGAAACTGGCCGTTTTATGGGAGTGTGTGAAAAAACGCTACCATTTCTGGGAAAAACGCGGGAGTGGCTGGAGAAACGGAGGAGTGTCTGGCCGAACGCTGGGTGTGTTTGTGACGTCAAACCAGGAACGAAACTGACTGAACTGATCGCAGTGGCAGAGTAAGTCCCGAGCTACTCAGAAACTCCAAAGAAATTTCTATTCGCAATTTTGAGAATCTTTCGTTCACAATTTTGCTAAGCTAAGATTCACTCCCAGTAGGCGGCGGCTTAGCGTGTGCAATGCTGCTAAAAGCAGCTTGCGAACGAACAACTCGGAATGAGGGCCATTGTTGTGTGTTTGTGTATGCTTTTATTTTGTATATTAAAAGGTTTTTATAAATTTGGAAACATCATTTTTTGCCAATATTGGAACAATGGAGGAAAATAAACCGAGAGGCGTTTAAAAGACCATTGATATCTGTGAGTACTGGTACGCACCGTTGTGTCACTTTAAAGGTACCTTGATACATATGTTGCCATAATACACACTGTGAGTTTTGGTACGCTATACAGGTTGAGTATCCCATATTCAAATATTCCGAAATACGGAATTTTTTGAGTGAGGTGAGATTTTGAAATCTTTGTTTTCTGATGGCTCAATGTGCACAAACTTTGTTTAATACACAGTTATTAAAAAGATTGTATTAAATGACCTTTAGGCTATTTTGTATAAGGTGTATATGAAACATAAATGAATAGTGTGTATGTACACAAACTTTGTTTAATGCACAAAGTTATTAAAAATATTGGTTACAATTACCTTCAGGCTGTGTGTATAAGGTGTATATGTAACATAAATGCATTCTATGCCTAGATTTGGGTCCCATCGCCATGATATCTCATTATGATATGCAATTATTCCAAAATATGGAAAATACCGATATCCAAAATACTTCTGGTCCCAAGCATTTTGGATATGGGATACTCAACCTGTACCAGAATTGAAATCCACCCAAAGAATTTTATAGAGTGTAGTATACAGTGCATATTCTGGGAACATATTACACATTGCATTTTCTATTTATTTTGCATATCTACTGTGCTGAGAACCTGCTGAAGAAACATCACTACCAAGTACAAGATTAGTGAACAAGAAAATAATTTAATGAAAGTCAAGATCCTTTTATTTATAAATATATATATATATATATATATATATATATACACATATATATATATATATATATATATAGTCTTACTTCACAATTTTGGGGCGTGTCTGAGTCTGCAACTGTCTCTGTGTACATAGTTAAACATCTAGGTTTTCGCAGCCATACTGCATACCATAGGGCTAATGAGAATTTTGATAATTGTCTAATCTGCAACCAACATTGCATATTTCTAAACAGCCATTGGGACTCGCAAAGCCACTGGTGGGTGAATCAATACAAATCCAGGCTGCTGCATACAGTTGCTGTGTACACATTAACAGCTGCAGTGACATTAGCGTACATCTCTGAATCAAGCTCTAAGTCTCTGATTCAAGCACTTAAAATGTAAATGAAGGAGTTGTGAGGGAAGCTGATGCAGAGGATATGAATGGTACTTATTCTTCAGGATCAATCTTCAGCATACAGTACTTGCTAACATTGTTTTTCTCCTCTTTGAGAGAAGCCATGAGAGAAGATGAAGCTGACAGATGTGGGGGTGAGGGTGGGCTCCACCCCCAACAATGCAAAATGCTGCAATTCATGGATCCATATGGAGGGGTGGAGCTAAATAATATGATTCACATAATTTAGCTGCACTCCCTCCACACAGACCTAAATTTCCTTGTTTTATCTTCTTATCCTGCCTGCTTCATTAGGAAGTGGGTGGGATGCGGGAGATCTGCCTACTTTACCGGAGGACTTGCAGGGGACTACCAGAAAATCATGAGTCTTCTTCAACTTCCAGGAGTGTACAGGGATTTTGAAAGTATATGGGACACTTAGTAAGGTTCTCAGGCCACCTACTAATAACATATAATGTAGAAAAAATGTTTCAATATTCCGTTATTAGTAAAAGACGGCACAACTAAATTTCATCTACAAGAACTCCAAAATTGCCAAACAGACCTGCACCACAAATCTTATTAGGACATTAATTTGTGTATTGAGGAATACAGGTTATAATTACAGTATGTGGAGTTACTATAATATGTCTTTAATTAGGTACATCAATGAATTACACAAGTTCTATAGCTGTTTAAAAGCAGGTGATACACAGTCTTGAAATCATCCAGCCACAGACCCAGTGTAATTCATGTGTGTCCCTGACTAATGGGATATTTTAGCAACTTATACTAATAAACAACATAATACAACTTCATTATCCTTGTGGGAAATACAATAAATGTCTTATTTGTAGTAAGAGCGAGATAAAAACTTCTCTGTGCTGCCATCACTCATTTTTACTCTCCAGCTCATAAATGGTTACCTTTATATTAACTAACCTAATTCTTTATTATTGTTGTTTCTTTCCAAGCATATCACTGTCTGCCTGTATGTTCTGGTCACTGGTTTTCAATTACATGTTTAAAGGAACATAATCTGCTTCATTAATTCTTAATGTTGCCAGCTTTCCATTGATGTAAAATCTTATTTAGAATTCAAAGGATCCACTTGAATCAAGCCCTGTCCTCCAAAACAATCAGGAAAAAGCAAGAGAAACTTGTCCCCAAGAACTGATTAAAACAATTTTCAATCACTTCCCCAAAGATAACACATTTGTTGCTATGTATTGTGCAAATGGAAAATAGATTATGTTTCTCTCTCTGGCGGAGAACATGAAAGTGATTACAATTTAAATATTATGGTTTCTTATCTTTTTATGCACTTCCTGGCTGAAGCTACATGAATTGGAAATCTCAAACATTGAGGTTTAACTTAATCAACACAGGAAGGAACTAGTTAAAATGGAAAATATTACCCGTTGTTCCACTGTACATATATACACACAATAAGCATAATAGCGCTAATTTACCACAAACAGGCTATAAAATCAACAACATAAAGAACTTTCACAATACTTTGTATAAGTACCATTTTCTTCTGTATAAACCACCTACTGTACTCATTTACTCATTTAAATGCATTGTACATTTAAAACCTAAAATAGCTGCGCTACCTATGCTATGGTTGGCCAGATCATTACATGCTCTGTTCTTCTGTTACTGGTGTATTTATAACTGTTAAGTCATTTATCAAAGGCTTTGAAATAAATGGGACCAATTTTTATCATATATAATATGTTTTTTAATTGACTATGTGCATGAAAAATGTGTATCCATATTACACTATTTGTGCAATCCTGACTTGTGAAGACAGATACACTTACAATGTAATTACATACATTATGTGCCCTTTACTTAGAGGTAGAAACATTTGGAGATACACGTTTTTAGATACATGTTGATGAGGATCGTTATCCCGGAACCCCTGCAGTTAAAAATATATTTTTTTTAAATATATAATAAAATGGCATGCCTTACACAAACACACACACTGACACACATACACAACACCCACACACACACACATAAGTGTTCACATCATAGGGGGTCATTCCGAGTTGTTCGCTCGTTATTTTTTTTTCGCAACGGAGCGATTAGTCGCTAATGCGCATGCGCAAAGTCCACAGTGCGACTGCGCCAAGTAAATTTGCTATGCAGTTAGGAATTTTACTCACGGCATTACGATGTTTTTTCTTCGTTCTGGTGATCGTAATGGGATTGACAGGAAGTGGGTGTTTCTGGGCGGAAACTGGCCGTTTTATGGGTGTGTGGGAAAAAACGCTACAGTTTCTGGGAAAAACGCGGGAGTGGCTGGAGAAACGGAGGAGTGTCTGGGCGAACGCTGGGTGTGTTTGTGACGTCAAACCAGGAACGACAAGCACTGAACTGATCGCACTGGCAGAGTAAGTCTCGAGCTACTCAGAAACTGCACAGAGATGTCTTTTCGCAATATTGCGAATCTTTCATTAGCAATTTTGATAAGCTAAGATTCACTCCCAGTAGGCGGTGGCTTAGCGTGTGCAAAGCTGCTAAAAGCAGCTTGCGAGCCAACAACTCAGAATGACCCCCATAGCCTGGACTAATCATGGCAATCAAGAGGTAACAAAAAGCATGGAGTACACCAGCAAAAGCTGCTGCCAGCAAAGGGCTATAACAGTGTTTGGACTGGTGACACTTTATAGCTCTTCACTGTTCAGCATGGGGTTGAACTCCCCAGGGGTATTGGGCCTGCAAGAAATATGTGAGCCTCCCTAGAAGAAACTGCCCTGTGCTGAAGCATTAGAACGTGCCTAGTGGATGCTGGGATAATACGTAATCAGCTGAAACATGCACAATAACACTCTCCTCTGGTCTCCAAACCTCCTCTGGTCTCCAAACCTTCAAGCGTTCCCTGAAAACTCACCTCTTTAGGCAAGCGTATCAAATTCCAGCACCGCCCACATAACTTTCATAAACCTTGCATCCACTCTGCACAGTCCACACATATCCTCACATGTCCTCTCATTCTTCACTTTCCCTTCCTCTCGAACCCGGTTCACCATTGCTGTATGACCATATCATACAGCCCACCAAGAACCTTTGCAATCTGGCGGACAACTATGCAATAGATAGCACCTTTCCTTGTGTATACATGCATATTTCCCTATAGACTGTAAGCATGCGAGCAGGTCCTTCCTACCTCTATGACTGTTTGTTATCACCCAGTTTGTTATATCATTGTTATTTCCAATTGTAAAGTGCAACGGAATTTGCTGCGCTATATAAGACACTGTTAATAAATAAATAATAAATAAATAAACATAGATTTCAAAAATGTTCATGGTGCCCCGGCAGCCCTAAACCTCTACAGCACGAGCCATTCTGCTCAGGCAGCCATGGGTATACTGACACTTACCGTACAGTTCTAGAAGTGCCAACATACTCAAGCCATTTAATGCTACCATGTCTAGCTGGCATTAGTGCATCTGCATGGGGGTAGTTTTTTCTAATGGAGAACTCACATTTTTGTTTAATATTAAGAGTATAAAATATTATTTGTCATCAGCTTGTTGATGCCCGAGGATAGATATGCTTAATGTGTATCTTAGTGTACTTTTATATGTATCTGCATATAGATGCATTTACTGTACATGCTTATTTTAAACAGCACATACAGTATGTACATTATAACTAGAGATATGTGGCAGGCACTCTTCGTGTTTTGTGTTTTAGTTTTGGATCTGTATCTCTGTTCGTGTTTTGGATCTAGATTGGTTTTGCCAAAACCACCCTTTCGAGTTTTGGTTTTGGTTCTGGATGATTTTTGGAAAAAAAACTTAAAAGCAGCTAAAATCACAGAGTTGGGGGTAATTTTGATCCTACAGTACTATTAACCTCAATAACATTCAATTCCACTCATTTCCAGTCTATTCTGAACACCTCACAATATTGTTTTTTGGCCAAAAGGTCACAACGAGGCAGCTGGATGACTAAGCTAATCGACACAAGTGGGTGGCACAAACACATGGCCCATCTAGGAATGGGGGTGCAGTGGCAGACAGGATGGCAGTTTTCAAAACTAGGTCCCAAAGAGCACATAATGCAAAAAAAAGAGGTGCCAGATGGAATTGTACTTGGGCCCTCCCACCCACCTTTATGTAGTTTAAACAGGACATGCACAGTTTAATAAACCCATCCTTTCAGCGACAGGCGGTCCCCCTGGAAAAAGCTTGCCAAGATCTCCTGATCACAGCTAGCTACAAACATACCACCTCCTTCTTTGATGACTATTTATATTAGCGTGGAACAGAAAGGACTTCAATCAAGCAAATATATAATTACCACATTACAGGACAAACTAAAAAACTAGGGGCCAAAGCCTCCGAATTTGTACCCATTCTCCATTTTCAGGGATTAAGATAATCTCGAATTTAATGCTGGGATGCAAATAAGATTGCATATTTGCCCCTCCATGGAGTCTGGAGACTTACTTTATGAAAACCTTGTCAAGATTGCATATTTGCCCCTCCACGGAGTCTGGAGACTTATTTTGTGAAAACCTTGTGGGTTTCTTTTTACCCATTTTTTATTGCATTTTTATTTACATAATTTGTGGCAGATGCCTTATTGTAATTTTTCACAGCTCACATTTACACGCATGTGAGCCAGGGCCGGTTCTTAGTCTTGTTGCGCCCCGGGCAAAATATGGGGGCGTGGCTTTGAATGGGGGCGTGGTCACGACGCTGAAAGAAAAAGAAAAAGAAAAAAAAAGTATACTTACCATCCCCGTTCCTGATCCAGACCGCTGCAGACCCCCATCCGCCGGCGGCGCCACTCTTCTCCTCTCTTCAATCTATGGGAGAGACGTTATTACGTCTCTCCCATAGAACAGCATAGACACTAGAGGTCAATTATGACCCCTAGTGTCTGTGCCACTATGCTGTGCGGTGCGCGATGACGTCATCGCGCATCGCACAGCAAAGGTCCTCTACATGAAGGGAAACTAGACCGTAGCGTCTAGTTTCCCTTCATGGAGAGGACCTTTGCTGTGCGGTGCGCGATGACGTCATCACGCACCGCACAACTAAGGTCCTCTCAATGAAGGGAAACTAGACGCTACGCATCTGGTTCCCTTCAAAGCGGGGGGGCACAGCAGGGCACTGCGGGGGGCACAGTGGCGGTTCTTGCCCTGGTGCGGCGCCCTCCGGAAGGCGGCGCCCCGGGCAAAAGTACCGCTTGCCCGTGGCAAGAACCGCCACTGATGTGAGCATACCTGTGTGTCCCAGCTACACACATATGAGCATACCTGTGTGTCTTGTTTATTTTATTCATATTTTATTTTTAAATAAAGCAGTCCCTTAGATGTTTTAACAGCCCCTCCTGAGCCCCCACAGCAGCCCTGTGTTGGGCAAGATTAGTTTGGGTGGGTTCGGTACAGTACTAAGCAGGACAGTGCAGTAATTTTTTTGTTATTGAACCCCTGCCCTAGTGGAGCTTAACGCTCTACAGTCCAAACTCATTTCATACTATAAGTAGGTCTGTGGGAGGAAGCAATGCTAATCTCTGTGCCCACAGCATGCCTCAGCCTGGCAAGCCAGACTCCCATTTTGGTCCTTATTCATTAACTGTTTGTGCCTCTAGTGCTGCAGTGCAATGGAAAGCTGATGCAATGCAAGATCAATGAAACTCTGTTCTTCTAACTCCGCAAGGTCTTGCGCTAACCATATGCAGCCACTAGGAAAAGAACTCTGAACAATAAATGCGCATCTTGTAAAAAATCCCAAAATATGGAACATTAATAATAAATCAAAATTAAGGTTGACTAATTGGAGCCATTCATTTGAGTGAGTCCCTAACATGAAATAATTGAGAATACCTTCTCTCTAATGCTGGGTACACAGTGCATACTAGAAGATGTAGATGAGTGGGTTCAGACTAGAGATGAGAGGGTTCGGTTCCTCGGAATCCGAACCCGCCCGAACTTCAGGTTTTTTTACACGGGTCCGAGCGACTCGGATCTTCCCGCCTTGCTCGGTTAACCCGAGCGCGCCCGAACATCATCATCACGCTGTCGGATTCTCGCGAGGCTCGGATTCTATCGCGAGACTCGGATTCTATATAAGGAGCCGCGCGTCGCCGCCATTTTTCACACGTGCATTGAGATTCATAGGGAGAGGACGTGGCTGGCGTCCTCTCCGTTTATAGAGATTCGAGAAGAGAGTGAGACAGAGAGAGACACAGTAGTAATTTGGGGAGCATTAGGAGGAGTACTACTACTACTACTAGTACTTGCTGAAGTGATAGAGAGAGATAGTGTGACTGTAATATCTGACTTGTGGGGGAGACACTGACAGTGGGGAGCAGTTAGTGTTTTTTTTTTTTCTTCTTTATACATACTACTATAGTAGCTTACTGTAGCAGTCTGCGGTGCTGCTGAGCTGACAGTGTCCAGCAGGTCCGTCATCTCATTATCATCCAGTCTATATTATCAGCAGACACAGTACGTTAGTCCACGGCTGTAGCTACCTCTGTGTCGGCACTCGGCAGTCCATCCATAATTGTATACCACCTACCCGTGGTTGTTTTTTTTTTCTTTCTTCTTTATACATACTACTATAGTAGCTTACTATAGCAGTCTGCGGTGCTGCTGAGCTGACAGTGTCCAGCAGGTCCGTCATCAGTCATTACATAATAAATATATAATATATACCTGTACGGCTGCAGTACTAGTGATATTATATATACATATATATTGATTTCATCTCATTATCATCCAGTCTATATTATCAGCAGACACAGTACGTTAGTCCACGGCTGTAGCTACCTCTGTGTCGGCACTCGGCAGTCCATCCATAATTGTATACCACCTACCCGTGGTTGTTTTTTTTTTCTTTCTTCTTTATACATACTACTATAGTAGCTTACTGTAGCAGTCTGCGGTGCTGCTGAGCTAACAGTGTCCAGCAGGTCCGTCATCAGTCATTACATAATAAATATATAATATATACCTGTCCGGCTGCAGTACTAGTGATATTATATATACATATATATTGATTTCATCTCATTATCATCCAGTCTATATTATCAGCAGACACAGTACGTTAGTCCACGGCTGTAGCTACCTCTGTGTCGGCACTCGGCAGTTCATCCATAATTGTATACCACCTACCCGTGGTTGTTTTTTTTTTCTTTCTTCTTTATACATACTACTATAGTAGCTTACTGTAGCAGTCTGCGGTGCTGCTGAGCTGACAGTGTCCAGCAGGTCCGTCATCAGTCATTACATAATAAATATATAATATATACCTGTCCGGCTGCAGTACTAGTGATATTATATATACATATATATTGATTTCATCTCATTATCATCCAGTCTATATTATCAGCAGACACAGTACGGTAGTCCATGGCTGTAGCTACCTCTGTGTCGGCACTCGGCAGTCCATCCATAATTGTATACCACCTACCCGTGGTTGTTTTTTTTTTCTTTCTTCTTTATACATACTACTATAGTAGCTTACTGTAGCAGTCTGCGGTGCTGCTGAGCTGACAGTGTCCAGCAGGTCCGTCATCAGTCATTACATAATAAATATATAATATATACCTGTACGGCTGCAGTACTAGTGATATTATATATACATATATATTGATTTCATCTCATTATCATCCAGTCTATATTATCAGCAGACACAGTACGTTAGTCCACGGCTGTAGCTACCTCTGTGTCGGCACTCGGCAGTCCATCCATAATTGTATACCACCTACCCGTGGTTGTTTTTTTTTTCTTTCTTCTTTATACATACTACTATAGTAGCTTACTGTAGCAGTCTGCGGTGCTGCTGAGCTGACAGTGTCCAGCAGGTCCGTCATCAGTCATTACATAATAAATATATAATATATACCTGTCCGGCTGCAGTACTAGTGATATTATATATACATATATATTGATTTCATCTCATTATCATCCAGTCTATATTATCAGCAGACACAGTACGGTAGTCCATGGCTGTAGCTACCTCTGTGTCGGCACTCGGCAGTCCATCCATAATTGTATACCACCTACCCGTGGTTGTTGTTTTTTTCTTTCTTCTTTATACATACTACTATAGTAGCTTACTGTAGCAGTCTGCGGTGCTGCTGAGCTGACAGTGTCCAGCAGGTCCGTCATCAGTCATTACATAATAAATATATAATATATACCTGTACGGCTGCAGTACTAGTGATATTATATATACATATATATTGATTTCATCTCATTATCATCCAGTCTATATTATCAGCAGACACAGTACGTTAGTCCACGGCTGTAGCTACCTCTGTGTCGGCACTCGGCAGTCCATCCATAATTGTATACCACCTACCCGTGGTTGTTTTTTTTTTCTTTCTTCTTTATACATACTACTATAGTAGCTTACTGTAGCAGTCTGCGGTGCTGCTGAGCTGACAGTGTCCAGCAGGTCCGTCATCAGTCATTACATAATAAATATATAATATATACCTGTCCGGCTGCAGTACTAGTGATATTATATATACATATATATTGATTTCATCTCATTATCATCCAGTCTATATTAGCAGCAGACACAGTACGGTAGTCCACGGCTGTAGCTACCTCTGTGTCGGCACTCGGCAGTCCACCATAAGTATACTAGTATCCATCTCCATTGTTTACCTGAGGTGCCTTTTAGTTGTGCCTATTAAAATATGGAGAACAAAAATGTTGAGGTTCCAAAATTAGGGAAAGATCAAGATCCACTTCCACCTCGTGCTGAAGCTGCTGCCACTAGTCATGGCCGAGACGATGAAATGCCAGCAACGTCGTCTGCCAAGGCCGATGCCCAATGTCATAGTACAGAGCATGTAAAATCCAAAACACCAAATATCAGTAAAAAAAGGACTCCAAAACCTAAAATAAAATTGTCGGAGGAGAAGCGTAAACTTGCCAATATGCCATTTACCACACGGAGTGGCAAGGAACGGCTGAGGCCCTGGCCTATGTTCATGGCTAGTGGTTCAGCTTCACATGAGGATGGAAGCACTCAGCCTCTCGCTAGAAAAATGAAAAGACTCAAGCTGGCAAAAGCACCGCAAAGAACTGTGCGTTCTTCGAAATCCCAAATCCACAAGGAGAGTCCAATTGTGTCGGTTGCGATGCCTGACCTTCCCAACACTGGACGTGAAGAGCATGCGCCTTCCACCATTTGCACGCCCCCTGCAAGTGCTGGAAGGAGCACCCGCAGTCCAGTTCCTAATAGTCAGATTGAAGATGTCAGTGTTGAAGTACACCAGGATGAGGAGGATATGGGTGTTGCTGGCGCTGGGGAGGAAATTGACAAGGAGGATTCTGATGGTGAGGTGGTTTGTTTAAGTCAGGCACCCGGGGAGACACCTGTTGTCCGTGGGAGGAATATGGCCATTGACATGCCTGGTGAAAATACCAAAAAAATCAGCTCTTCGGTGTGGAAGTATTTCAACAGAAATGCGGACAACAGGTGTCAAGCCGTGTGTTGCCTTTGTCAAGCTGTAATAAGTAGGGGTAAGGACGTTAACCACCTCGGAACATCCTCCCTTATACGTCACCTGCAGCGCATTCATAATAAGTCAGTGACAAGTTCAAAAACTTTGGGTGACAGCGGAAGCAGTCCACTGACCAGTAAATCCCTTCCTCTTGTAACCAAGCTCACGCAAACCACCCCACCAACTCCCTCAGTGTCAATTTCCTCCTTACCCAGGAATGCCAATAGTCCTGCAGGCCATGTCACTGGCAATTCTGACGAGTCCTCTCCTGCCTGGGATTCCTCCGATGCATCCTTGAGTGTAATGCCTACTGCTGCTGGCGCTGCTGTTGTTGCTGCTGGGAGTCGATCGTCATCCCAGAGGGGAAGTCGTAAGCCCTCTTGTACTACTTCCAGTAAGCAATTGACTGTCCAACAGTCCTTTGCGAGGAAGATGAAATATCACAGCAGTCATCCTGCTGCAAAGCGGATAACTGAGGCCTTGACAACTATGTTGGTGTTAGACGTGTGTCCGGTATCCGCCGTTAGTTCACAGGGAACTAGACAATTTCTTGAGGTAGTGTGCCCCCGTTACCAAATACCATCTAGGTTCCACTTCTCTAGGCAGGCGATACCGAGAATGTACACGGACGTCAGAAAAAGACTCACCAGTGTCCTAAAAAATGCAGTTGTACCCAATGTCCACTTAACCACGGACATGTGGACAAGTGGAGCAGGGCAGGGTCAGGACTATATGACTGTGACAGCCCACTGGGTAGATGTATGGACTCCCGCCGCAAGAACAGCAGCGGCGGCACCAGTAGCAGCATCTCGCAAACGCCAACTCTTTCCTAGGCAGGCTACGCTTTGTATCACCGCTTTCCAGAATACGCACACAGCTGAAAACCTCTTACGGCAACTGAGGAAGATCATCGCGGAATGGCTTACCCCAATTGGACTCTCCTGTGGATTTGTGGCATCGGACAACGCCAGCAATATTGTGTGTGCATTAAATATGGGCAAATTCCAGCACGTCCCATGTTTTGCACATACCTTGAATTTGGTGGTGCAGAATTTTTTAAAAAACGACAGGGGCGTGCAAGAGATGCTGTCGGTGGCCAGAAGAATTGCGGGACACTTTCGGCGTACAGGCACCACGTACAGAAGACTGGAGCACCACCAAAAACTACTGAACCTGCCCTGCCATCATCTGAAGCAAGAAGTGGTAACGAGGTGGAATTCAACCCTCTATATGCTTCAGAGGTTGGAGGAGCAGCAAAAGGCCATTCAAGCCTATACAATTCAGCACGATATAGGAGGTGGAATGCACCTGTCTCAAGCGCAGTGGAGAATGATTTCAACATTGTGCAAGGTTCTGATGCCCTTTGAACTTGCCACACGTGAAGTCAGTTCAGACACTGCCAGCCTGAGTCAGGTCATTCCCCTCATCAGGCTTTTGCAGAAGAAGCTGGAGACATTGAAGGAGGAGCTAACACAGAGCGATTCCGCTAGGCATGTGGGACTTGTGGATGGAGCCCTTAATTCGCTTAACAAGGATTCACGGGTGGTCAATCTGTTGAAATCAGAGCACTACATTTTGGCCACCATGCTCGATCCTAGATTTAAAGCCTACCTTGGATCTCTCTTTCCGGCAGACACAAGTCTGCTGGGGTTCAAAGACCTGCTGGTGAGAAAATTGTCAAGTCAAGCGGAACGCGACCTGTCAACATCTCCTCCTTCACATTCTCCCGCAACTGGGGGTGCGAGGAAAAGGCTCAGAATTCCGAGCCCACCCGCTGGCGGTGATGCAGGGCAGTCTGGAGCGACTGCTGATGCTGACATCTGGTCCGGACTGAAGGACCTGACAACGATTACGGACATGTCGTCTACTGTCACTGCATATGATTCTCTCACCATTGAAAGAATGGTGGAGGATTATATGAGTGACCGCATCCAAGTAGGCACGTCACACAGTCCGTACTTATACTGGCAGGAAAAAGAGGCAATTTGGAGGCCCTTGCACAAACTGGCTTTATTCTACCTAAGTTGCCCTCCCACAAGTGTGTACTCTGAAAGAGTGTTTAGTGCCGCCGCTCACCTTGTCAGCAATCGGCGTACGAGGTTACATCCAGAAAATGTGGAGAAGATGATGTTCATTAAAATGAATTATAATCAATTCCTCCGTGGAGACATTGACCAGCAGCAATTGCCTCCACAAAGTACACAGGGAGCTGAGATGGAGGATTCCAGTGGGGACGAATTGATAATCTGTGAGGAGGGGGATGTACACGGTAATATATTGGAGGATGATGATGAGGTGGACATCTTGCCTCTGTAGAGCCAGTTTGTGCAAGGAGAGATTAATTGCTTCTTTTTTGGTGGGGGTCCAAACCAACCCGTCATTTCAGTCACAGTCGTGTGGCAGACCCTGTCACTGAAATGATGGGTTGGTTAAAGTGTGCATGTCCTGTTTATACAACATAAGGGTGGGTGGGAGGGCCCAAGGACAATTCCATCTTGCACCTCTTTTTTCTTTAATTTTTCTTTGCGTCATGTGCTGTTTGGGGAGTATTTTTTGGAAGGGCCATCCTGCGTGACACTGCAGTGCCACTCCTAGATGGGCCCGGTGTTTGTGTCGGCCACTAGGGTCGCTTATCTTACTCACACAGCTACCTCATTGCGCCTCTTTTTTTCTTTGCGTCATGTGCTGTTTGGGGAGGGTTTTTTGGAAGGGACATCCTGCGTGACACTGCAGTGCCACTCCTAGATGGGCCCGGTGTTTGTGTCGGCCACTAGGGTCGCTTATCTTACTCACACAGCTACCTCATTGCGCCTCTTTTTTTCTTTGCGTCATGTGCTGTTTGGGGAGGGTTTTTTGGAAGGGACATCCTGCGTGACACTGCAGTGCCACTCCTAGATGGGCCAGGTGTTTGTGTCGGCCACTAGGGTCGCTTAGCTTAGTCATCCAGCGACCTCGGTGCAAATTTTAGGACTAAAAATAATATTGTGAGGTGTGAGGTATTCAGAATAGACTGAAAATGAGTGGAAATTATGGTTTTTGAGGTTAATAATACTTTGGGATCAAAATGACCCCCAAATTCTATGATTTAAGCTGTTTTTTAGTGTTTTTTGAAAAAAACACCCGAATCCAAAACACACCCGAATCTGACAAAAAAAATTCGGTGAGGTTTTGCCAAAACGCGGTTGAACCCAAAACACGGCCGCGGTACCGAACCCAAAACCAAAACACAAAACCCGAAAAATTTCAAGTGCACATCTCTAGTTCAGACAGGGCACCCCTGGAATTATAGGCAGACATATAGACATAGGTGTGTTTGGAAAATAAAGTTTTCTCTGGCAGTTGTGCTGGATTATGATTCTGTCTTTTCTGAGTCTGACTGACTTTGGCCAGAAATGTGGTCTCATTGGAAAACACTTTGTCAAAATTGCAATTTCCATTTCCACCTTTGTGGGTATATGTTTTGAGAAATCTGGTTGCGATGTTGAAGCATATTTCATTATCTGCTCTAGGCTTTAATTTAAACCAAGGATCAAGTACAGCAGTACCCCTGAAATTATACAGCAATGCCTCTGGACTTATACAGCAGATAGGCAGCACCCCTGGACTTCTACAGCATAGGCAACACCCCTGGAGAATTACACAGCAGACAAGCAACAGCACCCCTGTACTTAAATGCCAGAGTGGCAGCATCCCATATAGGGCAGCACCCCTGGAATGATGTAGCAGACAAAGAAAATGAATTATCCTTGGGCCCTCCAACCCACCCTTATATTGTATAAACAGGACATGCACACTTTAACAAACTAATCATTTCAGCGACAGGGTCTGCAAGAAGACTGTAGCTGAAATGATTGCTTTGTTTGGGCCCCCACCAACAAAGAAGCAATTAATCTCTCCTTGCACAAACTGGCTATACAGAGGCAAGATGTCATCCTCATCCTCCGATTCCTCCCCCCTTCAGTGTTTACATCCTCATCCTCACAGAGAAATAATTCCACACTGAAAAGGTGGCTTTTTTGGGTTTTTTGCCCAGGCATGACAATGGGCTTTTTCATCCCATAGCCAACAATTGTCTCCACTGGAGCCTTATTCAAACAAACCACATCACCATCAGAATCCTCATTGTCAACTTCCTCCTCAGCACCAGCTACACCAGTATCCTTCTCATCCTGGTGTACTTCTACAGTGACATCCTCAATCTCAATATCAGCAACTGGACTGGCGGTGCTCCTCCCAGAACTTGCAGGGGGCATGCAAATGGTGGTAGGAGCCTTCTCTTCCCATACAGCCTTGGGAAGGTCAGGCCTAGACATCGCAACCGCAGATACACTTGGACTCTCCTTGGGGATTTGTGATATCTCTGAATGCACAGTTGTATTTTCCAGTGCTTTAACAAGCTTTTTTTAATTTTTTGAGAGGGAGGAGGGCTTCCATCTTCATGAGAAGCTGAACCACCAGTCATGAACATAGGCCAAGGCCTTTGCCTTTCCTTGCCACTTCGTGTCGTGAATGGCATATTGTCAATTTTAAGTTTCTTATCAGATAATTTCTTTTTTATTGGTTCTTAATTTTTGCTTCTTGGATTTTACATGCCCTCTATGACAATGGTCATCGGCCTTAGCAGACGATGTTCATCGTCAATGTAATGACTGGTGGTAGCAGCAGCTTCAGCACTAGTACTAGGTACTGTAAGTAGTTAATGATCTTTCACTATTTTTTCCTCAAATTTTTTTTCTCCATTTAATAGGACAGCACGCCTTAACTATTACAGCACACAGTCCAGTGCCCCTTTATTTTCACAGCACCCCTGTAGTTTTACAGCATACAGGACAGGGCCAGTGTACATTAATTTTCACAGCACCACTGTATTTTTACAGCATACAGGACAGGGCCAGTGTACATTTATTTTTGCAGCAACTCTGTATTTTTACAGCCTACAGGACAGGGCCAGTGTACATTTATTTTCACAGAACTCCCATATTTTTACAGTATGCTAGACAGGGCCAGTGTACAATTATTTTCACAGCACTCCTTATTTTTACAGTATACAGGACAGTGCCAGTGTAAATTTATTTTCATAGCACCCATGTACTTTTACAGCATACAGGACAGGGCCAGTGTATATTTATTTTCACAGCACCACTTCAGTTTTACAGCATTCAAGACAGAGCCAGTGTACATTTATATTCACAGCACCCCTGAATTTTTACAGCATACAAGACAGGGCCAGTGTACATTTATTTTCACACACATTTTGAATTTTACAGCATACAAGACAGGGTCAGTGTACATTTATTTTCATACATGCCTGAGTTTTTACAGCATACAAGACAAAGGCCAGTGTACTTTTATGTTCACATCACCTCTAAAGTTTTACAGCATACAAGACAGGGATAGTGTACATTTATTTTCACAGCACCCCTGAACTTTTTATAAGATACAGAATTGGGCCAGCACCCCTGTAATTTTACAGCATACTAGACAGGGCCAGTGTACATTTATTTTCACAGCATCCCTTATTTTTACAGAATACTGAACAGTGCCAGTGTAAATTTATTTTCCCAGCACCCCTGTATTTTACAGCATACAGGACACAGCCAGTGCACATTTATTTTTACAGCACCACTGTATTTTTACAGCATACAGGACAGGGCCAGTGTACATTTTCTTTCACAGCACCCCTGAATTTTTATAGCATACAAGACAGGGCCAGTGTACATTTATTTTCACACACCTTTTGATTTTTATGGCATACAAGACAGGGCCAGTGTACATTTATTTTCACACATGCCTGAATTTTTACAGCATACAAGACAAGGCCAGTGTACACTTATTTTCACAGCACCCCTGTATTTCACAGCATACAGGACAGGGCCTCTGTTCTTTTATTTTCACAGCACCCCTGAAGTTTACAGCATACAAGACTGGGCCAGCACCCCTGTAATTTTACAGCATACAAGACAGGGCCAGTGTACAATTATTTTCACAGCACCCCTTTTTTTTACAGTGTACAGGATAGGCCAGTGTACAATTATTTTCACAACACCCCTGAATTTTTACAGGACCAGGCCAGCACCCCTGCATTTTAAGAACACCCCTGTAATTTTACAGCATACAAGACAGAGCCAGTGTACATTTATTTTCACAGCACCCCTGTATTTTTATAGTAGACAGGACCGGGCCAGCACCCCTGTATTTTAACAACAACCCTGTAATTTTACAGCATACAAGACAGGGCCAGTGCACATTTATGTTCACAGCACCCCTGAACTTATACAGCATAACAGACAGGGCCAGCACCCATATACTTTTACAGCATACAAGACAGGGCCAGTGTACATTTATTTTTACAGCACACCTGGATTTTTACAGCATACAGGACAGGGCCATTGTGCATTTATTTTCACAGCACCCCTGATTTTTTACAGCATACAGGACTAGGCAAGCACCCCTGCATTTTAACAACACCCATGTAATTTTACAGCATACAAGACAGGGCCAGTGTACATTAATTTTCACAGCACCCCTGATTTTTACAACATACAAGACAGGGACAGTGTACATTTATTTTCACTGCATCCCTGAATTTTTACAGCATACAAGAAAGGGCCTGTGTAAATTTATTTTCACAGTACCCCTGTATTTTTACAGCATACAGGACCAGGCCAGCTTCCCTGTATTTTAATTACAACCCTGTAATTTTAAAGCATACAAGACAGGGCCAATGTACATTTATTTTCACAGCACCCCTGAATTTTTACAGGACCAGGCCAGCACCCCTGCATTTTAAGAACACCCCTGTAATTTTACAGCATACAAGACAGAGCCAGTGTACATTTATTTTCACATCCCCTCTGAATTTAAACAGCATACAGGACAGTTCCAGTGTAAAGTTATTTTCACAGCACCCCTGTATTTTTACAGCATACAGGACCGGGCCAGCACCCCTGTATTTTAACAACAACCCTTTTATTTTACAGCAAATAAGAAAAGGCCAATGTTCATATATTTTCACAGCAACCCTGCATCTTTACAGCATAAAAGACAGGGCCAGTGAACATTTATTTTCACAGCACCCCTGAACTTTTACAGCATACAGGACAAGGCCAGCACCCCTGTATTTTAACAACACCCCTGTAATTTTACAGCATACAAGATAGGGCCAGTGTGCATTTATGTTCACAGCACCCCTGAACATTTACAGCATACCAGACAGGGCCAGCACCCATATAATTTTACAGCACACAAGACAGGGCCAGTGTACATTTATTTTTATAGCACACCTGGATTTTTACAGCCTACAGGACAGGGCCATTGTACATTTATTTTCACAGCACCCCTGATTTTTTTACAGCATACAGGACTAGGCAAGCACCCCTGCATTTTAACAACACCCATGTAATTTTACAGCATACAAGACAGGGCCAGTGTACATTTATTTTCACAGCACCCCTGATTTTTTTACAACATACAAGACAGGGACAGTGTACATTTATTTTCACTGCATCCCTGAATTTTTACAGCATACAAGAAAGGGCCAGTGTAAAAAAATGTTCACAGTACCCCTGTATTTTTACAGCATACAGGACCAGGCCAGCTTCCCTGTATTTTAATTACAACCCTGTAATTTTAAAGCATACAAGACAGGGCCAATGCACATTTATTTTCACAGCACCCCTGAATTTTTACAGCACACAAGACAGGGCCAGTGTACATGTATCTTCACAGCACCCCTGAATTTTTACAGCATACAGGACCAGGCAAACTCCCCTGAATTTATACAACACCCCTGTAATTTTACAGCATACAAAACAGGGCCAGTGTACATTTATTTTAACAGCATCCATGAATTTTTACAGCATACAAGACAGGGACAGTGTACATTTATTTTCACAGCACCCCTGAATTTTTACTGCATACAAGACCGGGCCAGCACCCCTGTATTTTAACAACACCCCTGTAATTTTACAGCATATAAGACAGGGCCAATGTACATTTATCTTCACAGCACCCTTGAATTTTTACAGCATACAAGAAAGGGCCAGTGTACATTTATGTTCACTGCACCCCTGTATTTTTATAGCATACAGGACTGGGCCAGCACCCTGTATTTTAACAACACATCTGTAATTTTACAGCATACAAGACAGGGCCAGTGTGCATTTATTTTCACAGCACCCCTTAATTTTTACAGCTTACAGGACCAGGCCAGTACCCCTGTTATTTTACAGCATACAAGACATGGCTAGTGTACATTTATTTTCACAGCACCCCTGAATTTTTACAGCATACAAGACCGGGCCAGCACCCCTGTATTTTAACAACACCCCTGTAATTTTACAGCTTATAAGACAGGGCCAGTGTACATTTATCTTCACAGCACCCTTGAATTTTTACAGCATACAAGAAAGGGCCAGTGTACATTTATGTTAACTGCACCCCTGTATTTTTTATAGCATACAGGACTGGGCCAGCACCCTGTATTTTAACAACACCTCTGTAATTTTGCAGCATACAAGACAGGGCCAGTGTACATTTAATTTCACAGCACCCCTTAATTTTTACAGCATACAGGACCAGGCCAGTACCCCTGTTATTTTACAGCATACAAGACATGGCTAGTGTACATTTATTTTACAACACCCCTGAATTTTTACAGCATACAGGACAGGACAGTACCCCTATTATTTTACAGCATACTAGACAGGGCCAGTGTTCGTTTGTTTTCACAGCACCCCTGAAATTTTACAACATAAAAAAACAGGGCCAGTGTACATTTATTTTCACAGAACCCCTGAATTTTTACAGCATACAGGACAGGGCCAGCACCCCTGTATTTTCAAAGCACCCTTGTATTCTCACAACGTATAGGAGGACAGTGCCCCTGTACAGCACAGTGACAGCCAGGACAGCAACACCCATGTACAGCTGCAGCACCCCTAACAGCACATGACACCACATTGAGAGACAGGACAGCACCCATAATAGCACAGTAACAGGGCAGCACCCCTAGAGTTACTTACCCCACCCGAAGCCACAACCCACAGAGAGAGACAGAGGTCTGTCTCCCTCACTCTCCGATTCCATAGTGAAAATGGCGGTGATGCGTGGCAGTTTATATGTAATCCAAAACCCACAAGAATCTGACAGTGGGATGATGACATTTTGTCTCATTCTCGGATCCGAGTCTGGCGGGAAGTCCCGAGCCGGACACGGTTCCCAGCTCAGATCATGAAGTTCGGGAGAACCGAAGCCGATCACATATAATTATAACATACTATAAATACATAAATGTTTTTCTATGGCACACATTTTACATCCGCGCATTTGCCGAAAAATGCACCTACTCATTATGAGTCTCAGTGTATTCTGAAAATGGAGCTTTCTCAGTTGGCTAGATCTGATAATAAAATCTAAAATAATTCTGACTCATAAGAGGTACTGTAGAAAAATGTAGATAATGGCTCAGGTGAATGTGCTGTTAGCACTAAAGTACAGTTTACCTGGTCCACAGTGGAATCAAGGTTAACTCAAGGTCATACTTGTTCATACAATGACTGCTGGAACTCTTGTAATGTTTTACTTACTTCTGTTTTTGAATTTGGCTGACAGCAAATCGAACTGTCATTCAGTTTATTTTCCACCAAATTGCTAATACAACTAATGCACTTGGTTAGTGGTTTTTAATTAAATATTTTGTTTTCTTGTATAAAGGTTATTATTTTGAAACATTATTTTGATGAGTTACATTTGTCAAATATTTCTTAAAAGCAATAATTCTTTAAGCAATTATATAATTAGGCCCAATTAACGGCAGTAATGTTGTTTCAGTGACGCAGTGTGCATTTATAATTAAAAAAAAACAGGTGACATCAGTTTATTCATTTAGATGGTATAATTAAGTCATTTTGAAACTGTTATAGGGTATTACAAGATTGTTTATATGTTAACAGGAGAGTTATTTTCAAGCAGTTCTGCATTACTTTAAGTACTATAGTATGCTGTAATGTTTATTATAATTATTTTTATAAGGCACTATGGGGGTAATTCCAAGTTGATCGCAGCAGGAAATTTTTTAGCAGTTGGGCAAAACCATGGGGGTCATTCTGAGTTGTTCGCTCGCAAGTGGATTTTAGCAGATTTGCTCATGCTAAGCCGCCGCCTACTGGGAGTGAATCTTAGCATCTTAAAATTGCGAACGATGTATTCGCAATATTGCGATTACACACCTCGTAGCAGTTTCTGAGTAGCTCCAGACTTACTCGGCATCTGCGATCATTTCACTGCTTGTCGTTCCTGGTTTGACGTCACAAACACACCCAGCGTTCGCCCAGACACTCCCCCGTTTCTCCGGCCACTCCTGCGTTTTTTCCGGAAACTGTAGCGTTTTTTCCCACACGCCCATAAAACGGCCTGTTTCCGCCCAGTAACACCCATTTCCTGTCAATCACATTACGATCGCCAGAAAGATGAAAATGCTGTGAGTAAAATTCCTAAGTGCATAGCAAATTTACTTGGCGCAGTCGCAGTGCGGACATTGCGCATGCGCATTAAGCGGAAAATCGCTGCGATGCGAAGATTTTTACTGAGCGAACAACTCGGAATGACCCCCCATGTGCACTGCAGGGGGGGCAGATATAACATGTGCAGAGAGAGATAGATTTGGGTGTGGTGAGTTCAATCTGCAATCTAAATTGCAGTGTAAAAATAAAGCAGCCACTATTTACCCTGCACAGGAACAAAATAACCCACCCAAATCTAACTCTCTCTGCAAATGTTATATCTGCCCCCCCTGCAGTGCACATGGTTTTGCTCAACTGCTAAAAAATATCCTGCTGTGATCAACTTGGAATTACCCCCTATATACAGTATAAGGAGGTAAAACAGAAAAATAATAAAAAGGACCAAATGCAGAGCTTTTAGTACAAAACATAACAGGAAAACAAGGCGTACGTATTTAACATGAGTATAATGTAAGAAGTACATTGTTTTGAGCAGATACAGTATATCCATATATTAAAGAGGAAGGGTCCTGCAAATGTGATTCTATTAACTTTGCTTCCTGAGGTACTGATATGTATTACCAACTTCAGCATACAGTATCTTTCACATATACCAATCTACTTATACTGTTTATTACTGGCTGTGCTCCCTTGTATGTACTACAGATGAGCAATATGCTGTACTGTATATACATTTTGTGCAACTTCAGTTTTAGGTCCAAACAGTCCATTTTGCATAGTGCAGAAGTTCTACCAATCAAGTTCCTCTCGAAGCGCTGTTTTTCATAGCCGCAAGTATGAAAACACATGGATCTGAGAACGTATCCTGGAACCTCTAATTTTCGTACAATAGCAGGAAAATTTTATCACGAAAAAGGGCATTAATTGAACTGCCAGATATAAATGGGCAAAAAAATGCAAAAACTTTTTTTTATGGTAAAATTTTCTGCGATCAATTGAATTTCCTCCTCAGTAGGACTGGAAACTAAAGAGGAAATGAGTACTAAGGTGAGTAAACTATGGTGGTTACAGAGATTTGGGGGGTATAAGGTTCATTTACATTTATTTATATATCTTTAAAATGTTGTGCCATATACAGTATGTGGATGTCACTATTCAGTGTGTTACGGCAGAAAAAGTTGAAAACTACTGGTATATGGACTCGTGTGCTGAAACTATCAGCTTCGGCTTCCCTGTAGGACAGGTTAAACTTTTGTGTATTTTAGGTACAGTATATACTGTATGTATACTGTAGTATATATAGTAGGTGCACTTTGGGATAACCCTGTCTGAGTGCTTTCATTGTCATGGTTGAGATAATCTGATGCTCAACAAGCAATAAATCAAGATCTTTCTTGGATATTTGTTGGATTATCTTTTCTACGTAATAAAGCTACTCAATTGTCGTATAAATCTCATAACAGTATAGCTATATGTCTTTGGCCACAATAACCATCCATAACTATACCCCAATCCTTAAGTGCCAAAAATTCCTTTCATAATAAATTAGAAGATCTGTTTCAATTAAAATTGACACCATATATAGCATGTTGTCTAACATATGTGCAAGATAATTGTTTGAGGAACTTTGAGTTTGGGGAATGAATGATGATTTTGGTCTGAATGGAGGATTTTCTACAATATATTTATCTTCTCTGTAGGCTTATTGCAGGAAAACTATTCTTTTGGTTTGAACTGTCTACTGAGCCTCCATAAGTCAACTTTCCAATTGAATTCATTGAAAAGTATGTTCATTAAGAGTAAACTGATTTGCTGCCTAATGCTGCTTATGGTTTTTGCCCATTTCTTTTCATCTAAAGACTACTTAATTTTCTCACTGAGCATGAGTTTTGACTCCTAAAGGTGGTTAAAAAATGAGGAAGAGTGTTGGGGTTCTAAATCACTACAAGAGGAACTAAGGCCACTCGAGTTTTCTGTATCTTTAACATCACCTCTAAATTTCCAGTAGTCTAATCCTGCGGTTCTCTTTGTGTTTGCCCCATAGCCCTGGTATAGACCTGTTGCTCCTGATATCTTTATTTACTTTTGCTAGTTTATTTTTTATTTTATTTGATAAGATACAAATCATACATCTTCTTATATTCTGTAATCTTATTTCTTTGGAGTTCCAGAACCAGAGCACACAAAATAAAGAGTAAAAACAAATGGCAAATAAATGCTAAAAATGAATCTGATTGAATGGCCCTTTATAAAGCAAAAGATTGCCTTGCCTTGTTAAATGGGGCACAGAAAACTACCCAGCATACATGTATAGAAATATCCAAAAATAGACACTCGGTGTAGTATGTTTCTACTTGCACTATGTAAGAATCCACAAAACACCTTCAGGGAAGGTGGCACTCAAGATATTTAACCACAATAAATGATTATCAAGAGATTCCAGTATCCAAAATTAAATTTTTAGAACAAATGATCTTAATTAGTTTCAGAAAGTGGCATGAACAAAGGTAAAAACAATTATTAATGTCAAAGAGTACAGTAGACGCAACAAAAAATAACAAAGAGCTAAGAAGTTGCAGTGAGAACGAAGTCATATCCACAGTCAGTTCAAAAGTAAAAACATTGAGAAACATCCATACTATACATAAAATGGGGAGGCTGAACATAGCCTCTTTAGGAACAAACCAGTAAACAGATGAAGTAAAACAAGAAAAAATGAAAGGGAAAGTACTGTAGGAGGAGTCACAACCATTGTAAATTGGAGTCCAATAAGCATGTGCTAAGGAGAGAGTGGGGTTACGAGATGGAGAAAGAGGGCTTGGGAAAGGGGGGGGGGGTGAAAAAGTAAGGAAGGAGCTGTCAACAAAGTGCAGTGGACACCAGAGCTGTTATATGCAGTATTTGGAGGCCATGGCCAGTGTTGAGAATCAACTCTGAGTGATGCAGCCATGGGTATGGGCTATGAGCTTCAAGCCAGAAGCTTGCCCAGAAAGTGAAGGAAATACAAGTGGGTCTTCAGTCGCTCAAAGGGGACAGAGTGAGGGTGCCTTTGTAAGTGACCAAGCCTTTAAAGTGGAGCCAGTGGAAGAAAATATGCTGGAATTGTGCATTGTTATCTCCCGCACACAAAAACCAACTCATTCATGTCCATATAGCAGGCATTTTTAGAGAATCAGTCCAAAAAGGTTAGTGGAGAGGAGGAGCTCCAGCTCACTGGAATCAATGCCGTGATGAAGTCGTTAAGGTTCCTCATGATAGATTTTTTTATATGGGAAAATAGGTATTTATGACAGATGAAAAAGCCAAAAAGCAGGATTCACGGTATCTACTCCAAGAATCTCCACAGAGTATTTTATAACATTACCCTTAAAAAATCTGAGTTTTGAGTTTGACTTTTATTAAAACATGTTTCTCAGGGATGAAATGAAAACAAATATATCTGTCCATAAATACACATCCCATGTTTTTAGTTCTCACCAGCACCAAAATTCAGGTGTGTGTCAGTTCCTGTTGACAGTTACAAAAGTGAACCACTTTTAGTGCTTTGGACATGTGTCCTTCTGCCACCCTTATAAGCATCTATATGCAGGTGTTATATATCTGGTGTCTTTTATTTATGATGCCTGGCAAAGGTGAGTTTTCAGGGAACGCTTGAAGGTTTGGAGATTAGAGGAGAGTCTTATTGTGTGGTAGGGCATTCCACAGAGTAGGTGCAGCCCGAAGATAGTGCTGCAATCGTGCATAGGAGCGAGTAATGAGTGTTGATGAGAGATGTACATATGTCTTTAAGAACCATCTTCAGTGTAAAGAACAAGGGGGGTAATTCAGACCTGATCGCTTGCTGGCTGTTTTTTGCAGTCCTGCGTTCGCATTGTCACCGCCCACTGGGGAGTGGATTTTAGCTGTACAAGTGTGCGATCGCATGTGCAGCCGAGTGGTACAAAAAACCTTTGTGCAGTTTCTGCGTTGCCCAGGACTTACTCAGCCGCTGCGAACACTTCAGCCTGTCCAGGGCCGGAATTGAAGTCAGACATCTGCCCTGCAAACACTTGGACACGCCTGTGTTTTCCAACCAGTCCCTGAAAACGGTCAGTTGCCACCCACAAACGCCTTCTTTCTGTCAATCTCCTTGCGATCAGCTGTGCGAATGGATTCTTTGCAAAACCCATTACACAGCAACAATCTGCTTTGTACCCATGCGATGCACCTGCACATTGCGGTACATACGCATGTGCAGTTCTGACCTGATTGCAGTACTGCAAAAACGCTAGCGAGCGATCAGGTCTGAATTACCCCCAAGGAGTCCTGGAAGTGATGATATGGCCCCCACAGAGCCCTGATCACAACATCATCGTGTCTGTCTGGGATTACTTGAAAAGACAGAAGGATTTGAGCAGGCCTACAACTACAGAAGATCTGTGGTTAGTTCTCCAAGGTGTTTGGAACAACCTCCCTGCGGATTTCCTTCAAAAACTGTGTGCAAGTGTACCTAGATAAATTGATACTGTTTTGAAAGGAAAGGGTGATTAGAATTAGATATGGAAATATTCATTTGATCTAGATTTCTCTTCTGTTCATTCACTTGACATTTTGTTGAAACAAACTATTAACACTGCTATTTTTAAAGCATTCTTACCTTGCAGCATTTTTTCCACACCTGCCTAAAATTTTAGCTTAGAATGTATATATATATATATATATATATATATATATGCAAACGTGTTGGCGGCACTCAGAGACTCAAACAAAGCTGCAAATAGCGTGCTTTAATTCAACGTTTCGGGCATCTGCCCGTCGTCAGGAAATAGCAAAACATACAATGGTACATCACAGTTACATTTATACATACACAAACTACACATAATTACCTGATCTGTCCCAGGTGAGTGTGCGCTCCGGGCGCCGATCCCCACGAGTCCCGTCGGAGAATCACCAGCGAGTCCCAGCGTGAACGTCATCCAGGAGCGCCCACCCGCCCGGGCCAATCAGGGTGCATCTCGTCCCGCTGCCACAGTAACGCGGCAACTTCAAAACAACTCTGTAGTGAAATAAAAACAAGTTAAAACCAGAAGCTTTAAAGCACATCACCTACAGCAACTAACTATATATCCAAATATGTCAATAAGACTACTTTAATGACAGCATAGTAACATCTCTATACTACATGAGCTGTGTATTTAGATTCAATTTATAAGAAGCATTGTAACCCCAAGGAGTCATTTAAGCCCCTTGGTGTCAAGGTTCCCAGTACATGGATCCATTTACTTTCTAATTGTAATAATTGTTTTTTTCTGTTGCCCCCTCTGATATTAAACGGAACATGATCTATTAGTTTGGTTCTGATACTGGCAATGCTGTGTTTGGCTTCCGCACAGTGACGAGCCACTGGCTGTTCACTTCTGCCCGTTTCTAAGGCAGCCCTAATAGCCGACCTGTGGCCCGCCATCCTTTCTCTGAATTGTCTTTCTGTCTTGCCCACGTAGCTAAGGCCACATGGGCAAGACAGAACATAGATTACAAATCTGGTGGTACAGGTGAGGGCATGTCTGATCTTGTATTTTTTCCCTGAATATGGGTGTGTTATAGTGTCTCCAGGTAAAAGGGACCTACAGGTGGTGCAGCCCAAACACCTATAACAACCGGCCTTCTGACTGAGGAAATGAGTGGTTAAAGCTTGCTTCTTTAACTTTGTAACATCCCTTTTTACAAGTAAATCTCCCAGATTGCGACCACGTGTATAGCACGGTAGCAATCTGGTGTCCTTCAATGCTGGAAGGTTGTCATCAGTATTAATGATGGGCCAAAATTTCTTAGCCAAACGACTGGTGATTTTACTCTTTGTATTAAATCTGTTGACCCACGGTAACACTGGAATGTTGTCAGTCAAATTAGTTTTGGGATTTAAGGTATCCTGTCTAGGAATGTCAAGGACCTTGTGTTTGATTTTCTCCAATATTTTACGGGGATAACCTCTTTCTTGAAATTTTTGTACCATATTGTCCAAAGCTACCTCTGTTTGTCTTGAATCACTAGTGATTCTTCGGACTCTCAACATCTGAGAGTAGGGTAATCCCTCTCGCAGAGGCAGTGGATGATGACTATCATGTTTAAGGATGGTGTTTCTATCAGTTTCTTTTATGTACATAGAAGTACTTAACCCAGTGGGTGTCAAAGTAATATTGACATCCAAAAAGTGTATTGATACTGAAGAGATGATGTAAGTTAATTGTACCTCATGACCAGTGGAGTTGTGTTGATCTAACAACTTGGACAAGGAACTCTCACTTCCTGTCCAAAAGATTAATAAGTCATCTATGTATCTCAAATATAATTTGAGATCCTGTTGTTGATGAAATAGTTGTTTTTCTACCATTATCATGTAAGCATTAGCGTACGATGGGGCCACATTGGACCCCATCGCACAGCCCGATACCTGAAGGTAGAACTTGGAGTCATAAATGAAATAATTGTTCGTCAACACCAAATGTAATAATTGCATGAAAAATTCCACCGGTGGGCCTGTATAGTTTGAATTCCCCGTAAGCAGCTCCTCAACAGCCTGTAACCCCTGTTGATGCGGTATACAGGTGTACAGGCTGTTAACGTCTGCGCTGCACAGCAAGATATCCACAGGCAGCTCTCCTAAGTTTTCTAACCTAGTAAGCAGTTGAGTGGTATCTTTAAGGTAAGATGCTGACTGTTGTACACAAGGATTCAGTAAACTGTCTAGATAGATAGCTATGGGCTGAAAGAGAGATCCCCTGGCAGATATGATGGGTCTGCCAGGGGGTTTCTCCAACCTTTTGTGTATCTTGGGAGTCGTATAGAAGGCAGGTGTTACAGGATAATGCACTGTTAATGCCTGTCGCAAATCATTATTAATGTAACCCTTAATTACAGCAGAATCTAGAATATTGTCAAGTTCAAGTTTATATTCAAAAGTAGGGTCATTGTCCAGTAGAACATAAGTACTGTCATCTGCTAACTGTCGGAGACATTCTTTATCATAATCTTCTAACGATTGTACAACCACAGCCCCTCCTTTATCCGCCGCACTGATAATTATGTCAGTGCGTGCACTAAGGCCTTTAATGGTATCACGTTCAGTCTCTGTGAGGTTATTAGGATAGGGAACTTTACTGGTTGCCTGTGTTTCAAACTGCTCCATCAGTCTGGTAAAGGTCTTGATAGAGGAACTGTTGCTAATCGGATCAAACTGCGATCTGGGTTGTATTTTTCTCAATTTGGCTGGTACTGTGGTATTTATTTCATATCCTTTAGCTTCAAATTTATCTTTAAAGTGTTCCTTGAGTCGAAGGGATCTATTCAATCTAAATGTATCAATTTTCCACTGGAAATCATCGAACCTCGTAGTCGGGACGAATGAGAGGCCTTTGGCAAGTATAGACATCTCTTGTGTGGATAACGGAATGGATGACACATTAAATACTTGACTTATTTTCTCTTTGGCGGCTTGTTTTTTGTATTGCCTTTCGCTTTGGCGGCTCCTCCGCGTCCTTTTGGGGTTGGATCCTTGATAGCTGCTCTGGTGGTAACCCCTAAAGGGTGATCTGAGGTAGTTGGCGTCTGAGATTGCAACTCCGCCTCACTTGCTGAAGTGCTGGAATCATAGCGTAAGGATTTATCTCTGTAGTTACGCCTTTGGCGAGTAAAAGATGTTTGGCGAGCAGTATTGTTAGTCGCATTAAGCCAACTGTATACTTGATGTTTTTGATAATCCAATTGTACTTTCTTATATTTCTCCTTTTTAAATTTAATAAGATCCCGTTTGTATTGGTCTACTTGGGCATTCAGCTTGCTCAGCCAATCATCTTCTGACTCACGATCCAGCTGTTCTTTATGTAGAGTTTCGAAATTAGCTGTTTTATCTTTAGTAACGTTTAGTTCTCTAGTGGACTCCTCGATGACTGCTAACATCAGATCCATCGAGCATTTATTCAGGATTGAAATCCACTTACGACAAAAAGGAACTGAGTACCTGCCAATCGTAGGCATGTTCCTAATCCTGAATCCTCGCGGTATGAGCTTGTCACGGTAGTATTCAGATAGCGTGCTGCCGTGATAATAGAAATCTATCTCACGTTTCTTGAGATGAAATAGATCTTTGATGAGATCTTCTGTCGTTTGGCTAGATGTATCTTCTGTAAATTTATCCTTGTATAGAATGGATTCAGCTTCTGAGTCAGTATAACTGTACTGTTCCTGGTTGTCAATCTCCATTAGGTTTTGAGCCATGTCCTTAGGTTCCACAATGCTAGTGGCCATTGCTGTAGACTGCTCAATGTGCTGAAAAGTTCCTGGAAGTGGTGATTAGCCACAAGAAATCTTTGCTAATCCAACAGGGAATAATGCATGTGTCCTGTGTAAAAAACAGTACTGTGCCTTGATAGAGAGTCAGCCGTACGCATTCCGGCCCTCCCAATATAAAGTAGCAAATATCCGGCACTAGTACACCAAAGATAGGAGAATACTGCTCCGGTGCCTTCCAGGGGTATGAATTCCCAATCTATGCAAACGTGTTGGCGGCACTCAGAGACTCAAACAAAGCTGCAAATAGCGTGCTTTAATTCAACGTTTCGGGCATCTGCCCGTCGTCAGGAAATAGCAAAACATACAATGGTACATCACAGTTACATTTATACATACACAAACTACACATAATTACCTGATCTGTCCCAGGTGAGTGTGCGCTCCGGGCGCCGATCCCCACGAGTCCCGTCGGAGAATCACCAGCGAGTCCCAGCGTGAACGTCATCCAGGAGCGCCCACCCGCCCGGGCCAATCAGGGTGCATCTCGTCCCGTTGCCACAGTAACGCGGCAACTTCAAAACAACTCTGTAGTGAAATAAAAACAAGTTAAAACCAGAAGCTTTAAAGCACATCACCTACAGCAACGAACTATATATCCAAATATGTCAATAAGACTACTTTAATGACAGCATAGTAACATCTCTATACTACATGAGCTGTGTATTTAGATTCAATTTATAAGAAGCATTGTAACCCCAAGGAGTCATTTAAGCCCCTTGGTGTCAAGGTTCCCAGTACATGGATCCATTTACTTTCTAATTGTAATAATTGTTTTTTTCTGTTGCCCCCTCTGATATTAAACGGAACATGATCTATTAGTTTGGTTCTGATACTGGCAATGCTGTGTTTGGCTTCCGCACAGTGATGAGCCACTGGCTGTTCACTTCTGCCCGTTTCTAAGGCAGCCCTAATAGCCGACCTGTGGCCCGCCATCCTTTCTCTGAATTGTCTTTCTGTCTTGCCCACGTAGCTAAGGCCACATGGGCAAGACAGAACATAGATTACAAATCTGGTGGTACAGGTGAGGGCATGTCTGATCTTGTATTTTTTCCCTGAATATGGGTGTGTTATAGTGTCTCCAGGTAAAAGGGACCTACAGGTGGTGCAGCCCAAACACCTATAACAACCGGCCTTCTGACTGAGGAAATGAGTGGTTAAAGCTTGCTTCTTTAACTTTGTAACATCCCTTTTTACAAGTAAATCTCCCAGATTGCGACCACGTGTATAGCACGGTAGCAATCTGGTGTCCTTCAATGCTGGAAGGTTGTCATCAGTATTAATGATGGGCCAAAATTTCTTAGCCAAACGACTGGTGATTTTACTCTTTGTATTAAATCTGTTGACCCACGGTAACACTGGAATGTTGTCAGTCAAATTAGTTTTGGGATTTAAGGTATCCTGTCTAGGAATGTCAAGGACCTTGTGTTTGATTTTCTCCAATATTTTACGGGGATAACCTCTTTCTTGAAATTTTTGTACCATATTGTCCAAAGCTACCTCTGTTTGTCTTGAATCACTAGTGATTCTTCGGACTCTCAACATCTGAGAGTAGGGTAATCCCTCTCGCAAAGGCAGTGGATGATGACTATCATGTTTAAGGATAGTGTTTCTATCAGTTTCTTTTATGTACATAGAAGTACTTAACCCAGTGGGTGTCAAAGTAATATTGACACCCACTGGGTTAAGTACTTCTATGTACATAAAAGAAACTGATAGAAACACCATCCTTAAACATGATAGTCATCATCCACTGCCTCTGCGAGAGGGATTACCCTACTCTCAGATGTTGAGAGTCCGAAGAATCACTAGTGATTCAAGACAAACAGAGGTAGCTTTGGACAATATGGTACAAAAATTTCAAGAAAGAGGTTATCCCCGTAAAATATTGGAGAAAATCAAACACAAGGTCCTTGACATTCCTAGACAGGATACCTTAAATCCCAAAACTAATTTGACTGACAACATTCCAGTGTTACCGTGGGTCAACAGATTTAATACAAAGAGTAAAATCACCAGTCGTTTGGCTAAGAAATTTTGGCCCATCATTAATACTGATGACAACCTTCCAGCATTGAAGGACACCAGATTGCTACCGTGCTATACACGTGGTCGCAATCTGGGAGATTTACTTGAAAAAAGGGATGTTACAAAGTTAAAGAAGCAAGCTTTAACCACTCATTTCCTCAGTCAGAAGGCCGGTTGTTATAGGTGTTTGGGCTGCACCACCTGTAGGTCCCTTTTACCTGGAGACACTATAACACACCCATATTCAGGGAAAAAATACAAGATCAGACATGCCCTCACCTGTACCACCAGATTTGTAATCTATGTTCTGTCTTGCCCATGTGGCCTTAGCTACGTGGGCAAGACAGAAAGACAATTCAGAGAAAGGATGGCGGGCCACAGGTCGGCTATTAGGGCTGCCTTAGAAACGGGCAGAAGTGAACAGCCAGTGGCTCGTCACTGTGCGGAAGCCAAACACAGCATTGCCAGTATCAGAACCAAACTAATAGATCATGTTCCGTTTAATATCAGAGGGGGCAACAGAAAAAAACAATTATTACAATTAGAAAGTAAATGGATCCATGTACTGGGAACCTTGACACCAAGGGGCTTAAATGACTCCTTGGGGTTACAATGCTTCTTATAAATTGAATCTAAATACACAGCTCATGTAGTATAGAGATGTTACTATGCTGTCATTAAAGTAGTCTTATTGACATATTTGGATATATAGTTAGTTGCTGTAGGTGATGTGCTTTAAAGCTTCTGGTTTTAACTTGTTTTTATTTCACTACAGAGTTGTTTTGAAGTTGCCGCGTTACTGTGGCAACGGGACGAGATGCACCCTGATTGGCCCGGGCGGGTGGGCGCTCCTGGATGACGTTCACGCTGGGACTCGCTGGTGATTCTCCGACGGGACTCGTGGGGATCGGCGCCCGGAGCGCACACTCACCTGGGACAGATCAGGTAATTATGTGTAGTTTGTGTATGTATAAATGTAACTGTGATGTACCATTGTATGTTTTGCTATTTCCTGACGACGGGCAGATGCCCGAAACGTTGAATTAAAGCACGCTATTTGCAGCTTTGTTTGAGTCTCTGAGTGCCGCCAACACGTTTGCATAGATTGGGAATTCATACCCCTGGAAGGCACCGGAGCAGTATTCTCCTATCTTTGGTGTACTAGTGCCGGATATTTGCTACTTTATATTGGGAGGGCCGGAATGCGTACGGCTGACTCTCTATCAAGGCACAGTACTGTTTTTTACACAGGACACATGCATTATTCCCTGTTGGATTAGCAAAGATTTCTTGTGGCTAATCACCACTTCCAGGAACTTTTCAGCACATTGAGCAGTCTACAGCAATGGCCACTAGCATTGTGGAACCTAAGGACATGGCTCAAAACCTAATGGAGATTGACAACCAGGAACAGTACAGTTATACTGACTCAGAAGCGGAATCCATTCTATACAAGGATAAATTTACAGAAGATACATCTAGCCAAACGACAGAAGATCTCATCAAAGATCTATTTCATCTCAAGAAACGTGAGATAGATTTCTATTATCACGGCAGCACGCTATCTGAATACTACCGTGACAAGCTCATACCGCGAGGATTCAGGATTAGGAACATGCCTACGATTGGCAGGTACTCAGTTCCTTTTTGTCGTAAGTGGATTTCAATCCTGAATAAATGCTCGATGGATCTGATGTTAGCAGTCATCGAGGAGTCCACTAGAGAACTAAACGTTACTAAAGATAAAACAGCTAATTTCGAAACTCTACATAAAGAACAGCTGGATCGTGAGTCAGAAGATGATTGGCTGAGCAAGCTGAATGCCCAAGTAGACCAATACAAACGGGATCTTATTAAATTTAAAAAGGAGAAATATAAGAAAGTACAATTGGATTATCAAAAACATCAAGTATACAGTTGGCTTAATGCGACTAACAATACTGCTCGCCAAACATCTTTTACTCGCCAAAGGCGTAACTACAGAGATAAATCCTTACGCTATGATTCCAGCACTTCAGCAAGTGAGGCGGAGTTGCAATCTCAGACGCCAACTACCTCAGATCACCCTTTAGGGGTTACCACCAGAGCAGCTATCAAAGATCCAACCCCAAAAGGACGCGGAGGGGCCGCCAAAGCGAAAGGCAATACAAAAAACAAGCCGCCAAAGAGAAAATAAGTCAAGTATTTAATGTGTCATCCATTCCGTTATCCACACAAGAGATGTCTATACTTGCCAAAGGCCTCTCATTCGTCCCGACTACGAGGTTCGATGATTTCCAGTGGAAAATTGATACATTTAGATTGAATAGATCCCTTCGACTCAAGGAACACTTTAAAGATAAATTTGAAGCTAAAGGATATGAAATAAATACCACAGTACCAGCCAAATTGAGAAAAATACAACCCAGATCGCAGTTTGATCCGATTAGCAACAGTTCCTCTATCAAGACCTTTACCAGACTGATGGAGCAGTTTGAAACACAGGCAACCAGTAAAGTTCCCTATCCTAATAACCTCACAGAGACTGAACGTGATACCATTAAAGGCCTTAGTGCACGCACTGACATAATTATCAGTGCGGCGGATAAAGGAGGGGCTGTGGTTGTACAATCGTTAGAAGATTATGATAAAGAATGTCTCCGACAGTTAGCAGATGACAGTACTTATGTTCTACTGGACAATGACCCTACTTTTGAATATAAACTTGAACTTGACAATATTCTAGATTCTGCTGTAATTAAGGGTTACATTAATAATGATTTGCGACAGGCATTAACAGTGCATTATCCTGTAACACCTGCCTTCTATACGACTCCCAAGATACACAAAAGGTTGGAGAAACCCCCTGGCAGACCCATCATATCTGCCAGGGGATCTCTCTTTCAGCCCATAGCTATCTATCTAGACAGTTTACTGAATCCTTGTGTACAACAGTCAGCATCTTACCTTAAAGATACCACTCAACTGCTTACTAGGTTAGAAAACTTAGGAGAGCTGCCTGTGGATATCTTGCTGTGCAGCGCAGACGTTAACAGCCTGTACACCTGTATACCGCATCAACAGGGGTTACAGGCTGTTGAGGAGCTGCTTACGGGGAATTCAAACTATACAGGCCCACCGGTGGAATTTCTCATGCAATTATTACATTTGGTGTTGACGAACAATTATTTCATTTATGACTCCAAGTTCTACCTTCAGGTATCGGGCTGTGCGATGGGGTCCAATGTGGCCCCATCGTACGCTAATGCTTACATGATAATGGTAGAAAAACAACTATTTCATCAACAACAGGATCTCAAATTATATTTGAGATACATAGATGACTTATTAATCTTTTGGACAGGAAGTGAGAGTTCCTTGTCCAAGTTGTTAGATCAACACAACTCCACTGGTCATGAGGTACAATTAACTTACATCATCTCTTCAGTATCAATACACTTTTTGGATGTCAATATTACTTTGACACCCACTGGGTTAAGTACTTCTATGTACATAAAAGAAACTGATAGAAACACCATCCTTAAACATGATAGTCATCATCCACTGCCTCTGCGAGAGGGATTACCCTACTCTCAGATGTTGAGAGTCCGAAGAATCACTAGTGATTCAAGACAAACAGAGGTAGCTTTGGACAATATGGTACAAAAATTTCAAGAAAGAGGTTATCCCCGTAAAATATTGGAGAAAATCAAACACAAGGTCCTTGACATTCCTAGACAGGATACCTTAAATCCCAAAACTAATTTGACTGACAACATTCCAGTGTTACCGTGGGTCAACAGATTTAATACTAAGAGTAAAATCACCAGTCGTTTGGCTAAGAAATTTTGGCCCATCATTAATACTGATGACAACCTTCCAGCATTGAAGGACACCAGATTGCTACCGTGCTATACACGTGGTCGCAATCTGGGAGATTTACTTGTAAAAAGGGATGTTACAAAGTTAAAGAAGCAAGCTTTAACCACTCATTTCCTCAGTCAGAAGGCCGGTTGTTATAGGTGTTTGGGCTGCACCACCTGTAGGTCCCTTTTACCTGGAGACACTATAACACACCCATATTCACGGAAAAAATACAAGATCAGACATGCCCTCACCTGTACCACCAGATTTGTAATCTATGTTCTGTCTTGCCCATGTGGCCTTAGCTACGTGGGCAAGATAGAAAGACAATTCAGAGAAAGGATGGCGGGCCACAGGTCGGCTATTAGGGCTGCCTTAGAAACGGGCAGAAGTGAACAGCCAGTGGCTCGTCACTGTGCGGAAGCCAAACACAGCATTGCCAGTATCAGAACCAAACTAATAGATCATGTTCCGTTTAATATCAGAGGGGGCAACAGAAAAAAACAATTATTACAATTAGAAAGTAAATGGATCCATGTACTGGGAACCTTGACACCAAGGGGCTTAAATGACTCCTTGGGGTTACAATGCTTCTTATAAATTGAATCTAAATACACAGCTCATGTAGTATAGAGATGTTACTATGCTGTCATTAAAGTAGTCTTATTGACATATTTGGATATATAGTTAGTTGCTGTAGGTGATGTGCTTTAAAGCTTCTGGTTTTAACTTGTTTTTATTTCACTACAGAGTTGTTTTGAAGTTGCCGCGTTACTGTGGCAACGGGACGAGATGCACCCTGATTGGCCCGGGCGGGTGGGCGCTCCTGGATGACGTTCACGCTGGGACTCGCTGGTGATTCTCCGACGGGACTCGTGGGGATCGGCGCCCGGAGCGCACACTCACCTGGGACAGATCAGGTAATTATGTGTAGTTTGTGTATGTATAAATGTAACTGTGATGTACCATTGTATGTTTTGCTATTTCCTGACGACGGGCAGATGCCCGAAACGTTGAATTAAAGCACGCTATTTGCAGCTTTGTTTGAGTCTCTGAGTGCCGCCAACACGTTTGCATAGATTGGGAATTCATACCCCTGGAAGGCACCGGAGCAGTATTCTCCTATCTTTGGTGTACTAGTGCCGGATATTTGCTACTTATATATATATATATATATATATATATATATATATATATAGACAAAAGAAAAGGGGTTCTCTTGGGAGCTTAACCGCCACAGATATCTAATACATATGATAAAAATATTGTTTATTAAAACAACATATTACAGTATTGTCATATAGACTTCCATAACATGAATAGCAGGATCACATATGTTGATTAATACATTCATCTGTGATAATCTATTGTATGATGTTCTCAGTCGTTCGGTGAAGTACTTATTCTTTAACACGAAAAAGCATGTGTGATCTGTTCACAAATTCATAGAAACCCAAATTCGTGGGGTTTCTACGAATTTGGGTTTCTATGAATTTGTGAACAGATCACACATGCTTTTTCGTGTTGAAGAATAAGTACTTCACCGAACGACTGAGAACATCATACAATAGATTATCACAGATGAATGTAATACTCAATCAACATGTGTGATCCTGCTATTCATGTTATTGAAGTCTATATGACAATACTGTAATATGTTGTTTTAATAAACAATATTTTTATCATATGTATTAGATGTCTGTGGTGGTTAAGCTCCCAAGAGAACCCCTTTACTTTTGTCTATTCTATGTTTAGTACCCCTTCTGACAGGGGTATTTCTCAGTGGTTTGAGCTTCATCAGTTATTAGTGCAATTAAGGGGTCTTAGTTCCTTTTCTATATATATATATATATATATATATATATATAATATGGTGTTAGAGCTAATAGCCACTGGGGCATTTATTAACTGACAGAATTGACTTCCTATAGACCAAAAAGTCCTTGTGATCAGCACTTATGGGCAGAGCTTAAAGTGGTCATGGAGAGGTGGTGGAACTCATTTACCCCGCCACCTACCGCCCCCCCCCCCCCCCAACCCTCACATTAAGTGAAGCCAGGGTCAGTGCTAGTGTTTCCGGCAGCCCCACTGCAAACTATAAATTAGTGCCCTACTTCTCATACTTTATAAAGTGACATTAATCTCACAAAGAAGCAGCGTGGCCACATACTGTGATAGTACCCCCATTCAAATTACACCACACAGTAGAAGAATCTTATTCACATTACACCGCATGTAGTGCTCCTGATTCATAATACACCACAGTAATGCCCCTTATTCAGGTTACATCACTCAGTAGTGTCCTTTATTCACATTGCACTACACAATGGTACCCTCTATACATGTTATGCCACACAGTAGTGACCCTTATATACAATGCCCACAGTAGTGGCCTATATATACAATTTCTACAGTTGTATTGCCCCTTATACATAATGACCAAAGTAGTGCCACTTATGCACATAATTCCCACAGAAGTGATGAACCACAGTATTAGTGCAGCCTATATACAAAACGCACACAGTAGTAGTGCCCCTTACACACAATGCCCACACTAGTAGTGACCCTTACACATAATGGCCACAGTAGTGCCGCTTAAACACATAATGCCCAGTGTGCCCCTTATACATATCTCAGCCTCTGTCACTCCAGCAGCTCACCGCCTGTGTCCCTCCAGCAGCTCCATGCCCTGTATCCCTCCAGCAGCTCCATGCCCTGTATCCTTCCAGCAGCTACCCTACCTCTCTTGTCCCTCCAGCCCCCTCTCATCTTGTCTTCAAGATGCACAGAGCCTGCTTCTCTTCATGGCTCTTCTTCACTGCAACAGTGGTGACAGAATGACATCACATACGCCGTGCCAGAAGGAAGCCACTGGGACCTGAGGAGGGGACAAATGCTGTCCAACAGACACAGCGTGTGTGAGTACTAGGAGGGGTAGGCTGTTGATGGAGGAGGACCATGGAGCCATCAGGACCTGAGGAAGGGGGAGGGTGGCTGCATCTCATCAGTAACACTAGTTCCCCCTGCATCATCTATTGATGTAGGTGATGGGGCAGGTTTTTCTGTGGGATTTACTGTGCAGGGAAATGAAAGTGGTGGAACTAGTTCCCCCTACCATTACAGGTGGTGGAACTCAGTTCCGCCTCATTCCCCCCTCCCTTCCCACTTTAACTCCTGCTTATGGGGGCCATTTGTACCAGATATGTGTTTTATTATAAATCCAGCCACTGTAAGTAAATAATCTCTCGGATTGTTTTCCTGTATTGTTCTAAAATAGTGTACTGCTAATGTAATGAATTTGTATAGTAGCTATAACCTATTATGAGTTCTACAATAGAGATAAATAAAACAATGCAGTAGAAAAGATAGTTTAGATCCATTTGGGACATTTCAGTGACATTTTTTCACACTGGTTCAAGGAAAACATGCATTACTGTTACTCCAGAGTCTTGTTAAACAGCACAAGTGACACAAGGAAAGAACATTGATAGAACAATAAAACAAACAAAAACATATATTTAAAGGCAATATCAGTCACCCAGAGGAAGAAGAGACTCCGGGTAATGCATTTTAAAACATAATGTGGAGATTTCTTCTTAACATACTGTAATCAGAGACTTGAGAAAGAAAATGTTTTAGACATCAGAGATACAGTATATCACAGCTTTTAAGTTTAACAACATTTATTTTTAATTGATTTGCTCTCTTGGTAGCTCCCAGAATGATTTATTTTTAAATGTTCCAACACAATATTACAATATTATTGCTTACCTTTTTTGAAACATTAATATCAGAGAGATTATCAAGTTAACACCAAATAAACAAATGAGGTATGGCTATGCTCTGCATAAGGGTCAGGTCTATCTCCACCACCTGGAATGCACAGATGTAAACCTTACTAATTCTTCTCCCTAGTGTTTCCTCTGTGGTGACTCTTTCCAAAGCTTCTCTGATATGCCTTCAGGAAGATTGCCAGACTTTCTTGGGAGTGTAATGGACCATATTGGAGAGTTATCCAAATACATATTAATACATTTGGACCTGACATTCACTAGTTATTATATCCATAGTTGCATGTAGTTTTCTTCTGTCTTTCCCACCTTTCCATCTCTATTCTCCCTCCTCCTATCTACAGGGATGTAGTATGGTATGCCGGCGTCCGGGCTCCCGGCGACCAGCATACCGGCGCCGGGAGCCCAACCGCCGGCATACCGACAGCGTGGCGAGTGCAAATGAGCCCCTTGCAGGCACGGTGGCGCAACGCTATTTTATTCTCCCTCCAGGGGGGTTGTGGACCCCCACGAGGGAGAAAAAGTGTTGGAATGTTGGCTGTCGGGATTCTGGCGCCGGTATACTGTGCGCTGGGATCCCGACAGTCAGCATACTGAAGACCACCCATCTACAGTATCTCTGTCACATCTCTGTTCTTCCTGTCTGTGTATCTCTCGTATCTATTACCTCCGCTCTGTCTTTCCCCATCTTTCTCTCTTATCTCTGTTCTCCACATCTGTTACTCTATCATCTCTGTCTCCCTCTTCCATCTCTTACTCCCAACTCTGTATGCTTATCTTTTTCTCATCCATGTCCCACTGTCCCTGTAGCAATGCGAATAAGATGTATGTTCAGCAAAAAAGACGCCCGGCGCTAATGAAGTTGCACAGGACCTATCAGCTCACTCACACCAGTCATCTCCTGCTATGTGGCGTGTTGAGGGAAGATCTATGAGGACAAATCTGTACTCGGAAAATAGGTGCTGGTAATCACCTGATGTTACATGTTATTACAAGCTATCACGTTCTGGAAATGTGTACAGATGCTTATGTTATTTGCATCTGAAACTACAGATTTAGCCGTGTTCAGCTGTGCCACCAAGCTTCTTAGTCGCGGCTTGTATGCCTGTGTACTATGAAACGGTGCGTGCACATGCGCACACTGCCATAGGAAATTCATTGGGCTGAGGCTAGCCACATCCCAGCGTATTAAGTCGCTCCCGTGGCATATCAGAGTTTTTTTCTAAGACAAATTCAACAATGTTCAACCACTTGTTGTGCTGTCAATGGATATCCCAAAATGTGCATTAGAAAAAAACTCTGATATCCAGGTGATACACGACATTCCTTCTCATATAAGGCATTGTGGATCACAAATTTAAACGAGCAGTGACCTGTCTGATTGATATAAGTGCCTTTGAATTGTACATTTCACAACCTTATAATTGCAAAGATGGTAATTATTCATATACTAAGATGTGCCCCATATGAAGTCTCACCATGAGATACATTTACCGTGACCTTTAAACACAAGGAGGAGACGGAAAAAGGACTTCTATATGTCTGTATATTATTACCTGCAGTGACTTTTAAGCTGTTGTTAATATCAGGGAAACATTTCTTTCCTGTCTTTGTGAATTTTATTCAAATGTCTATGTGATTATGGACTTTTTATGAATTCTTGTAATAAATTATATCAAAAGTAATACACTTTGTAACATTACTCCTTGTACTAAAACCTTATTATTTTCTGGGTCTATTTGTCACATCGGTAATAGATGCAAAAAGTAACAGGGTGTAGACAGAACACAGAGGCGCCAGTCCCACTATTATTGTATAGCCACTGTTTCTTGAGTTCCTTCTAACAGGGAACGCAGTGAGACAAGGCAGCCTGTTTAATTATTTTAAACTTCCATTAAACAGCACAATAAGAGAGTTTTTTGTTTTATATATATATATATATATATATATATGTGTGTAAATAGCTGGTGCGGCACTCCAGGCGACGAAAAATGCCGTAATAAAGGCATTGAAACGTTGTTGTCCTTAAACGTGATGCATTGGCTCTGAGTTTTTCCGTCGCCTGGAGTGCCGCACCAGCTATTTACACATGTCCTTTACTCTGTGGAGGCACCCGGCGCAGTACCGCTAATACTGGGAGAGACGGACCTGCTGTTGGTTATATATATATATATATATATATATATATATTTATTTCTTGCGGCCCACGCATCACTTGGACATCAATAATTCAGCCCAGTTGGGATTTTGAGTTTGACATGCCTGATTTAAAATATAAAACAATGAAGTATACACAAAATATACACTTTTTTGTATCAATGTAAAAGGTCCAGTACAAGGGGTCTTTTTTGATTTATCAAGTTTTAGACCCACTACATAGACTTTATAGTCACTATTCACGGTAATTAGAGAATTTGCATCGCCAAGATGTATTAAAAATCACATCCAAAGATAGCGACCCCAACAGGAACATCAGCGATCACTTTACTCTGCATTGCGGGAATCAAGTGGCTTACTGTACATGCATTGCATGTACAAGTATCTATTACCGGGGAGGTCCCTGTACTGGTAAATTATGCGATACATAGGTCATGGCCTACAATGACTAACGCCATCTTATGATGGTGTTAGCTAACGGCACCAAGCTCACAATATAGTAGTCCCATAGAAACCTACAGGGGCTGCTATTGTGATCGGAAATAGGGAAACCACAGCAGATCACCCTGTAATACTGACAGGGGATATTTACATTTGTGGGGGATTTCCAGAAAATGTGTTAAGAAATATACTCCTGAGTCACAGAATAAAATAGAAATACAATGTATTTACTGTACATATTTCTACTGTTTACTTTGACACCAAGGGGTTGATTCTGAGTTGCAAATAAAGAAAGAAAAAAAAAGCGTATAAGATTGCACAGGCGGAGGAAATGTAAAATGTGCAGAGACTGAAGGGCCCAACAGGCTCGTCGACCCGCCGCCGAGCTGCCCGACTGTCAATACGGCAGATTGGCGACCCGACGGTGGGGGGTAGGTGAGGGGGGAAGTGAAGTTTCTTCACTCCCCCCTGTCACCCGGCTCCATAGCAATGCATGCTAATATGGGTGATATTGTCCATATTGGCCTGCATGTTTAAATGAGCCGGCACCAGCGATGAACGAGCGCAGGGCCGCGCATCGTTCATCACTGGTGCCTACACACTGAAAAATATGAATGGTATCTCGTTCATTAATGAACGAGATCATTCATATCTTTCACTGGTATAGACCAGTGTGTAGGGCTCTTTACATTTTAAGTGGGTGTGTCCAAATGTAAATCTAATTTGCAATGTAAAAAGAATACATCCATTATCTGTAGACATTATGCAAATTAAACAGTGATTATCCTGACTGCAAATAAAAAATAAAAATTTGCACATCTTGCAGAATTACATGGTTTGTCCAGGTGCAAAGTATGTGTGTACTAAAAATATACACTATACAATAGTGGTCTGAAAAATATTTTTTTTTTACTTTTGCTTTATTTGCGGCTTTTAAATGTTTTGTTTCCTGTCGGAATACTGTATGATCATTTAGTCAGAGGAGTCCCTGAGTGTAATAAAATCATGATTATATGGTTACACTAGGTCAGGACTCATTACAGCTAACATAACGGTAGCAGAAGGTAGTTAAACTTAAAATTAATACTTCATTTAATTTTGAGTCCTCAACAGTGGATGTACTGTACATGAACACTGTATTAGTGCAAATGACCAAGCTTTGACTCTCCAAAGGGTTTAGCATCCACTGCAATGCCTTTGCCAATAATTTATATAATTATTGCGTTTATTTGTGCAATCTGTCATGTTGATCCAATTCACTTGCAATCATGTGGAATGTGCTTAGTAAAAGTAAATGCATGATTATTTTTAGGTATGATTGATTAGTGTTACTCTTCAAAACTGGTTTGACAAGGGCAGGCAAGGGGCGATGTTCAGTCGCAATGGTCAGCTGTGCACATCACTCAGAATTACGGTAAAGCAATGTATCTAATTTTACACGCTGTCTTTGATTAACAGTCTGATGCCATTTCGGGGACAGAAAGTGGGTAGCAATTGCCTCCATTTGTGAAAATGGAGGTATGTTGCCTCCGTTTTGGGTGTCGGTAGAGGCCAAGGATCACCGCCTCTGCAACGCGCGTTTTGTGCGGCACCATGAGTGCCGTAAACCACTCAATGGTGGGTGGCTTGATCAGATGATGCATCCCAGGATCACTAGTGTAGCTTGGACCATTAGTGCAGCAGGATTACATGCAAACACCTCCTGCTGCCTCTGCATACAGCGCTATCACTGCTGCTTCCAAGGAAGCAGAAGTGATAGCTAAACCAACTGTAACTGAATGACCAACATTATACGGGTGTGATGTAAAATTAGTAATATTGCAGCTAAGACTATGTAGTTCTGAAGGCATATCATCAACATCACTCAGAATTTACCCCCGCAGACTGCAGTGTGTGGAGCTAGACAAGCCTGTAGCCAATCATAGCATTAAAATGTTCAGAATATATTAGGGGTGAGCGGGTTTGGTTCTCTGTGATTTGAACCCACCTGAACATTGCGATTCGAGGCAGGATCCGAGTTCAGTTCAGGACTTCCCGTCTTACACAGATTCCAAAGCGAGGCCAAACATCATCTTCCCACTGTCGGATTCTCGTGGGTTTTGGATTCTATATAAGTCCCTGTGCATTGGCGCCATTTTCACTCTGGCTGTGAAGAGTGTACTGGATGGACGTGTCCATCTCCAGTACTGCGTTGTCTGGCGTGGTGTGGTGTGGGGTGGGTGCTCTGTCTGCTGTATCAAAAAGGGGTGCTTTGTCTGCTGCATCTGAAAGGGGTGCTCTCTCTGTCTGCTGTATCTTAAAGGGGTGTTCTCTTGGTCTGCTGTATCTGAAGAAGGGGTGCTCTGTCTGCTGTATATGAAAGGGGTTATCTGTCCATGCACCCAGGGGCTCCACCCCAGTGTAAAATTAAAATAATAAAAGCTAATAAAAAAAGCTAAAAATGTTAATTATTTTTTTAAATTGTTTGTGCTGTACCCCAGTGTCCTATACAATTTTTATTTTATTTTCATAAGTACTGTGCCAGTGCCAGTCATACAACAGCATATTATTTCCAACTCATACACATTTTGTGTGATGCTGTCGGTGAAGGTCAACCGCAGTGTGTAATTATATATATTTCTGACTCATCTATGTGACACTGTAACTGCCGGTGTGTGATATAAAAAATACTTCTACGTATTTCTGACTCATTTGTGCAACGCTGTCAGTGAAGTTCAACTGCAGTGTGTAAAAATATATATTTCTGACTCATGTGTGCGACACTGTAACCGCCGGTGTGTGATATAAAAAATAATACAGATTTCTGATTCATTTGTGCAACACTGTCAGCGAAGCTAAATCGCAGTGTGTAAAAATATATATTTCTTACTCATATGTGTGACACTGCAACCCTGGTGTGTGTTATAAAAAATAATAATACATATTTCTGACTAATTGTGTGACACTGTCGGTGAAGCTAAACCGCAGTGTGTAAGAATATATATTTCAGATTCATTTGACCTTTACCAGCAATTACCTCAAAAAGTACAGAGAGACCTGTGATGGTGGATTCCAGCAGAGATGAATTAATAGTCTGCGAAGAAGAGGATGTCAAGACTGATGGGGGTGAGGAATCGGATGCTGAAGACGACATTGTGCCTATTTAAAGTACTAAAGCCAGTTTGTGCACTGCCCATTGCCAGCTTGTTTTGTGGGGTTCCAAACAAACCAACCATTTCAGCCACAAGTGACAGTCCCTGTCACTGAAATGACTGGTTTGGTAAACTTTGCATGTCCTGTTTAATATACAACATAAGGGTGGGTGGAAGGGCCCAAGGACAATTCCATCTTGCAGAAATTTTAGTGGAATGAACCACCCAACTTCTGGCACAAATGAAATAGTATTTATATAATCAAAGTAACACCAGCTGCAGATAAACCAGGCTTTGCAAAAGCCTGCAACTATTGAACAAAAATACACAAAAAAGGGAGGATTACTGTGCTTGGTATACGGAATAAATAGTGTGCTTGATTTCACACAATAATCACTCAAGAGACTTGCTTTTGTTAAAAGGGCATTAGTATTTTACTTTCTTTCTGTTTAGAATACACAAGTAAATATCAAGCAATGGCAACAAGTATTCATTCATCTGATACAATTATAACCATAGCATATGCAACTTTAAAATGTATCAAATCATTTATACCTAACAGTATGAATGTGAACTCACATAAGAGATTTTAAAAAATAATATGCTGAATATCCTGCAATTAAAAAACTACTGATGTTCAAAAGCTTACTGCTAAGCAGTATATAGTCACAAGAGCTTTTTAAATAGTGTGATCTGTACGGACAATCCAGAGTAGGTCCAGTCACTGATCTAATTCTAAATCTAAACTCTAATTCTAAATCTAAAAAAAAACACGCCAAAATTCTGTTATTTTAGCCATTTTGTATATATATATATATATATATATATATATATATATATATATGTTATATATATATATATATATATATATATATTGTGTATATATATATATATATATATATATATATATATATATTTATTTTAAATACAGATCTAAAACTAGAGATGTATGGCAGACACTTTTCGTGTTATGTATTTTGGTTTTGGATCTGGACCTCCGTTCGTGTTTTAGATCTGGATTGGTTTTACTGAAACCACCCTTGCAGGTTTTGGCTTTGGATCTGGATTTTTTTTTTTAAACCCATCAAAACAGCTAAAGTCTGGAGACTTACAGTATTTTGTAAAAATCTCAAGGGTTTATTTTTTTCCATTTTTTAATTACATTTTTATTTACATATTTTGTAGCAGATGCCTTATGTTCATTTTTTAACAGCTCTCAGTTACATGCATGTGAGCATACCTGTGTGTCCCAGTTACACGAAATGTGAGCATACCTGTGTGTCTTATTTATTTTATTCATATTTTATTTTTAATTAGAGGAGTCCCTTAGATGTTTTAGCAGCCCCTCCTGAGCCTCCACAGCAGCCCCGGATCAGGCAAGTTGAGTTCGGGTGGGTTTGGTACAGTACTAAGCAGGACTGTGCAGTGAATTGTTTGTTATTGAGCCCCTGCCTTAGTGGAGCTTACCACTATAGTCAAAACTCATTTCATACTACAAGTAGAACTATTGGAGGAAGCAATGCTAACCTCTGTGCCAACAGAATGCCTCAGCCTGGCAAGCCAGACATCTTCTAGGCTGGAAACCACCATGAGACTCCATACTGGGCCTTATTCATTAACTGTGCCTCAAATGAGCTCCTGGCCTACCTAGTGCTGCAGTGCAATGGGTAATGCAAGATCACTGAAACTCTGTTCTTCTAACATTGCGGGGTTTTGCGATAACCCTACACATCCAATACATTGTACATTTATTAAGGAGAAAACATTTTCAAAATAAAGGACCAGAACCCTGTACAACAAATGCACATCTTGTACATAATTCCAAAATGTGGAACATTAATAATAAATAAAAATTAAGGTTTACTAATTGGAGCCATTTGTTTGAGTCTCCCATGAAATAATTGAGAAGAACCTCTCTCTAATTCTGGGTACACAGCGCACATTAGAAGGTATAGATGAGCGGGTTAAAACAGGGCACCCCTGGTATTATATTGCAGACATAGACATACTAGGTGTGTTTGGAAAATGTATTTTTTTCCGGCAGTGGATCACGGCACTGGATCATGATTCTGTCTCTTCTGAGTCTGACTGACTTTGGCCACAAATGTGGTCTCATTGGAAAACACTTTGTCAAAATTGCAATTTCCAATTCCACCTTTGCGGCTATATGTTTTCACAAATCTGGTTGTGATGTTGAAGCTTGTTTCATATTCTGCTCTAGGCTTTAATTTAAACCTAGAATAAAGTACAGCAGCACCCTTGAAATTATATGGCAGTACCTCTGGACTTATACAGCATAGGCAGCGCCCCATGACTTTTACAGCATAGGCAGCACCTCTGGAGAATTACACAGCACAGCAGACAGGATTCAGGACCCCTGGACTTAATTAGCAATGGGGCAGCACCCCTGGACTGATAGGGTAGAAGGTCAGGACCCCATATAGGGCAGCACTCCTGGAATGATGTGGCAGACAAAAAAAAAGATGTGCAAGATGGAATTGTCCTAGGGCCCTCCCACCCACCCTTATGTTGTATAAACAGGAAATGCACACTTTAACAAACCAATCATTTCAGCAACAGCGTCTGCCACATGACTGTGGCTGAAATTATTGCTTTTTTGGGACCCCACCAAAAAAGAAGCAATTAATCTCTCCTTGCACAAACTGGCTCTACAAAGGCAAGATGTCATCCTCATCCTCCGATTCCTCCCCCCTTCAGTGTTTACCTCCTCATCCTCACAGAGAATTAATTCCTCACCGAATAGGTGGATTTTTTTGTATTTTGCCCAGGCATGACAATGGGCTTTTCATCCCATGGCCAACAACTGTCACCACTGGTGCCCAACCACATCACCATCAGAATCCTCATCGTCAATGTCCTCCTCAGTGCCAGCTACACCAATATCCTCCTCATACTGGTGTCCTTTTACAGTGACATCTTCAATTTCAATATCAGCAACTGGACTAGACTGGCGGTGCTCCTCCCAGCACTTGCAGAGGATGTGCAAAAGGTGGTACTAGCCTCATTTTCCCATAAGTCTTGGGAAGGTCAGCCCTAGACATTGCAACCACGGACACACTTGAACTCTCTTTGGAAATTTGTGATATCTCTGAATGCACAGTTGTTTATTCCTGTGCTATAACAAGCTTTATTTTTATACATTTTTGAGAGAGAGGAGGGCTTCGATCTTCATGAGAAGCTGAACCACCAGTCATGAACATAGGCCAAGGCTTTCCTTGCCACTTCGTGTTGTGAATGTCATATTGTCAATTTTAAATTCCTTTTTTTTGTTCTTTGTTTTTGCTTCTTGGATTTTACATACCCTCTATGACATTGGGCATCCGCCTTAGTAGACGATGTTCATGGATCTTTCACTATTTTTTCCTCAAAATTTTTGTTCTCCATTTCACAGGACAGTACCCCTTTATTTTTACAGCACATAGAACAGTGCCCCTTTATTTTCACAGCACCCCTGTATTTTTACAGTTTATTAGACAGGGCCAGTGTACATTTATTTTCACAGCATCCCTGTATTTTTACAGCATACAAGACAGGGCCAGTGTACCTTTATTTTAACAGCACTCCTGTATCTTTACAGGATACAGGACAGGGCCAGTGTACAATTATATTCACAGCACCCCTGTACTTTTTACAGTATACAGAACAGAACCAGCACACCTGCATTTTCACAGCACCTCTGTATTTTTACAGTATACAGGACAGGGCCAGTACCCCTGTATTTTAACAACACCCCTGTAATTTTACAGCATACAAGACAGGGCCAGCGTACATTTATTTTCACAGTACCTCTGAAGTTTTACATTATACAAGACAGGGACAGTGTACATTTATTTTCAATGTACCCCTGTATTTTTACAAGACAGGGCCAGTGTGCATTTATTTTTACAGCACCCCTGAATTTTTACAGCATACAATACAGGGCCAGTGTACATTTTTTTCACAGCACACCTGAATTTTTACAGCATACAAGACAGGGCCAGTGTACATTTATTTTCACAGCACACCTGTATTTTTACTGCATACAAGTCAGGGCCAGGTTACATTTATTTTCACAGAACCCCTGAATTTTTACAGCATACAAGACAAGACCAGTGTACATTTATTTTCACTGCACCTCTGAATGTTTACAACATACAATACAGGGCCAGTGTACATTTATTTTCACAGCTCCCCTGAATTTTTACAACATACCAGACAGAACCAGCACCCCTGTATTTTTACAGCATACAGGACAGTTCCCCTGTACAGCACAGTGACAGCCAGGACAGCAACACCCATGTACAGCTGCAACACCCCTAACAGCACATGACACCACCATGACAGGACAGCACCCCTAACAGCACAGGGACACCACCATGACAGGACAGCACCCATCGAGAGCACACACAGACCACACCCGATGCCACTACCCACAGTGATACAGAGGTCTGTCTCCCACACTCTCCAAGTCTGGAGTGAAAATGGCTGCAGTGCCGCATCTCTTCATATGGAATCAAAAACCCATGAGATTCCAACAGCGGGATGATGACATTTTGCCTCATTCTGGGATCCGACGGGAAGTCCCGAGCTGGACTCGCTTTCTGGCTCAGATCGTGAAGTTTGGGGGGTTCAGTTCTCTGAGTACTGAACCCACTTATATCTGTCTAAAACCAAAACCTGCAAGGGCAGTTTTGGCAAAACAAATACAGATCCAAAACACAAAGGTGATCCAGATCTAAAACCAAAACTTAAAACCCGAAAAATGGCCCAATGCACACCCCTAGAATAGATAAATGTTAAACTGGTTCAAAATAAGATTGAATTTCACTAATTCAAAGACCATGAACATGATTTGCAGCTTACTTTGACAATTATCGCTCAAGGTTTGCCACTTCTTTTCAAGATTTACCACTTCTGGATCATGTTGTTCGTCCACTTTAAAATTAGCTTTGTTAAATAGTTTCAATCTTAAATCCTATTTAAATTATATTTTTAAATAATGTGAAAGCAAGCACAGCAGTATTCAAATCTTACAAATCTCTCTTCTAGTTTCACCATTAAATAACAGTTAATATGTTTTTATTTCAAACTATTGAGCCACTTTGCACATCTGCAAACTGCCTAGGACTTGATAAAGATGTTTTGAAACTATTCAGCTTCCAGAATTTAGTTTCTTAAACTGGCACAATCCCAATACATTTTCAAATTTAGATACAAATTCAATGAACCAGTTTGAGAAATGATTGTGCATCTCTGTGTTAAATTAGGTTCACATACATCCAACTGGCTTGCATTTAAATACTTTTATAATTTGTATAATATGTTGACAACCTTATAAAAATATGTGACAGATCTATCAGATACAAAGGTAAGCAAGCAGTACAGTCAAACAATAAGAAAAGTCATTAGAATAACTTGTTGCATAAGAGGACATATTTGTATCAGGCGGAGGTTATATATGTAGTTTATATGTCTCAGCTAAAGCCCAGTACACACTGGTTGACCTCCTCTAATTAGCAATCAGCACTATATCACTAATTGATAATTAGGGGAGATAGCCAGTACATACACACTGAACGATATCGATGAACGATATTGTTCAGTGACGTCATACCTGCACTTCCAGAACATACAGCTTAATGATCTAGTTAAAGATGAGCTGCATGTTCGGTAGATACTGCCTGAAAGAGAATGACCCACGAGTGTGCACATCATTCAGGCATACACACTAGACAATATGAACAATAGAACTTTTAAAAAAGATTGTTATCTTTCATAATGTCTAGTGTGTCGCCCGTTGTGTACAGGGCTTAAGATGTTATGTTAGCCAAAATGTAAATTAAGAGAAGGGCTACTAAAGTAGTACAAAGGGCTGCATATAAATACAAGAGCTCCAGGATATTCAAGACTCCAATCATACTGTATGTTTCTTCTTTTTCTGTAACATTTATCTTACTTTCGTTCCACTACACAGCACCCATATACCACTTTCCAACTGTTATCTTTAGATCATCCATATCCACTCCCTCCGTTTATTTATATCTCCTCTCTTTCCATCTGTTTTGTTTGCAATAATTGTTTGTACACTGTGTGTGGCATTTAAATTAGCAAAGAACAACACTCTTTGTTCCATGTACCGTGTAATTGACACATTTGACTAATACTTTATCACTTGAGAACAAGTATCAATATAAAACAGACAGACATCATCTATTGCAGAAATTACAATATATTTTATAAGGGTTACATACGTTATCCTGGCAGGTGGGATTCCTGCTGTCAGTATACCGACAGCGGCACCCTACCCGCCAGAATGATAGCAGAAGGGCAAGCGCTAAAAATCCCCTTGTGGGCTGGGTGGCTCGCTGTACTTGCCACAGGATCTATTCTCACTTTATGGGTGTCATGGACACCCAACCCTAGTGTGCCGGGATTCTGGCTGCCGGCATTGTTGGCTGTCCGGATTTCAGCATCGGTATCCTGGACACCGGGATACTGACAGCCGGCTTTTAACTGCACCCCATTTTATAATGCTACATGATGTGTTCTTACTGGTGTACAGAACATGTCTGTGTATAATTCATCATACAATTATAGGATCACATTCCAACATGTTATAATCACATGCAATATATTACATTATACGATTTCTAATAAAATTTCTGAATAAACACATTTATTTTGCTTATTTCTAATAATGTTAATGTTTATAGCTGATCCTGCACATCCTCAGTCACCAATTTCTTTCTTTGGGTCATGAGCAGTATGCTACAATCCACATGATGCATCTGTATCTGCAGATACGTCCAATTCAGAATCAGGTCCATTGGCTGAGAATACTGTCAATGGAATGAGACAGCTACCCAGTCACTTACCTTACTAATGCTCTGTAGTATCAGTAACACTCCACTGCTGCACTGTGCCTGAACTTCAGTTTGGAGTGGATTATCCACTTCTGATAATATTTCCCCGCTCCGCTTATGCCAAGTCATGGAGAACCCTCATAGTGTGACTAAAACTCATGCAGGGATTAGATCAAAAAGATTTCCCGACGCTGTGCATACCATACACCCCACACCCCCAAGCACCTATGAATATTATCACTGTCAGTGTAAAGCCACTGGGAACTGGCGCAGGACATTAGATCATCAGTTGGCCCCCCAGCCTCCAAAGCCAACAAACTTCTATAGCTTTCTATTAACTAACAATCTGCCCACCCCAAGATAGCTAGCTAACAGAAGTTTGTTGGCTACAGAGGCTGGCAGACGGGCTGATCTAGCTTCCTGTCTATTGCTGCTGTGCCTATTCCTGCCACTTCACGCTGACAGTGAGCCTTGGCCAGTGATGTTTGGCGGCACTTGGGGTAGCAATTGGTGTTACTCCCCTATCTGGCCCCACCTCCAGAACCGCCACCACCACCAGCTATAACTGTTATTCCAGTAGTTTATGTATCACATAGACTTTCATTTTGTATGTTATTTATAGGATGACTTTCTCAATGCACATCGCTTCATAATATGTTGCCACTTTATAAATAAAAGATACTAATAACAGCAACTTCCTTGCAAACAAATGATCATCTGCACTCACTATGATCACTTAATAAAGAAAAGTAAATTTCAGAAGCTATAAATAATAAACAGCAGCCAGGTTGAAATATACTCCAGATTAACCAAAGGAATATTGGTTCTTTATATTATATGGAATTTTAAAGTAGAGTTTAAATTGTCAAATATAAATCACAGGGGTGTCTTTAGCACATTGGCAATTTTATAACAAATCACATACTTAGAACAGCCATAAGAATAACTGTATAAAAGTTAGAGAATAAAAGTAAAATGTATAATACTACCATACTAAAATATTTTTTTCTATACATTAAAGATATAAAAACATTCCATTATACTGCATAGCATATTATACTGCATAGCACATTAAGCCAACGTTTACATTTTCAGATATGCATTGTTAGCCTAATATCTCAAGCTTAAATACATGGTTTTTGTATTTAATACATTGTTGTAGTAACCTTACCACAAAATCCAACCAGTTTCATAAATTAAAACCTAACTGGCTTCTGTGTGCAGCCTTATGTATTGGCTTTTAAAATCTCAAAGATTTTATTAGCTGAAACTTCATTGATTGTTGTTTTCACAGTAGCCTGAATCGTTGAGGTTTCATCAGAAAACCCGGGGAGATGGACCACGAAGAGAAGAAGACAAAGAAGAAGATGAAAAAGAAAAAGTAGATCTATGATATCATGGATATTTCATAGCTAAAAACACAAACACGTCTGTTGTTTGTATTTATTCAGCCTATGAAATGAGAGTTCACATCTAATCCTCCCCCCTTCCCCACACCACCACCATTAGCAAGGTCAACGACAAATATGTCTATGAGATCAAAATCACCACTCAACTTGCACATTTCTGAAAAATCCATGAAAAGCACTTGAAATTCAAGTTCTCATAAGAACAAAACTTTGCAGCCTATAATGTACTGTAAGTCTTCTGTAATAGAACTATTTGGCAATCTGAATGCTGAAGGTCCTTAAAGACCACGATGAAACCTTTATATCACTCATATTCTATATCATAAAACGACCCTGCAAATAAAAGTTATTCCTTTCTGTACACACATTGAACAAGCAGTATCCAGCTACATTTGGGGAAGGGCATGAGAGAGCTTGTAGATGGAAAGATACAACAGCAAACAATACAATAATATAAATTAATAATATATAATAAAATGACAGAGATTCTCCACCACCCCACCTCACCCTGTATTGACCAATGTGGAGACATATTTACACAAAACCACACTCCAAAAACCCATAAGGCGTAAATTTGAGATAGTGGGCCTATACAGCCAAAGCAATATTACACATTGTAAAATCGAGCTTACCTGTTGCTGTTCCCACAGTAGCCTTACAATTATTGCCACTTGTTTGTTGATGTTTGTTGTTCAAGCTAACTCACTGCCCTATCAGGGCTACTGAAGGATTAGTCAGGGAATAAAGAAAACTTAGGTTTGCAATTTAGGATCCATGAAAATGAATATTCCTGAAAGCAGCATTTGTATTATAGAATTCTTATTATTCCTTAGTCAGGAAATTACATAATGGAAAGCTGGGGAAAAAAAAAAAAAAAACTGGCCATTTCTATCACTATCACTGAATTGATTTTTGCAAATCCTTTTCTGTTTCCAGGAGGATCCCTGATCACAAGCCGGACCTGCTTCCCATAGGTGAGCAGATGGGGTGAGGGAGCATTTGCCATCTGTAGATGGTGAATGCTCTCGCAGTCAATCTAAATATTGTATTTTCCAAGCTTGATGTATGAGGTTCTCATATTAGTGTTCATTTTTACCAATTTTTGTAGAAATTAAGTGATGGTGAATAGACCCCCATATCTTCCATAAGCTAGTGGTGGCTCATACTGTAATACAAGCATTTTAATCTGTTCAATGCACAAAAAGACCAACTCCAGAGGTACACAGCTGCTGACTCTTTTAAATGCCAGATTTTTTTCTATTAAGCAAAATACAGACGCAGCTTGTGTTATTGTTTACAAACCCCAGATGACTTTTTATTCTAGTGCATACAATTATTTGGAGAAAACAAATCCCATTTCACCAATTTTGTTTTCCAAAGAGAAATATAGAATACATTTTCGTCTGAGAAAATTATACTAAAAATAAAAAAAATTGCAGTGCATAAGTACTGGGCTTTGCGAATCAACTTTATGTATGTAAAATCACTTGTAAAATCATGTTTGTAATAGCACTTGTAAAATAAATGGAGTGGCAAAATCTGTGGCCTGGGTGTAAGAAAGTGTGGATAACATATAGAAAACATACACACATGGCTGAAGAGTAGAGGTATGTAAGTCACCTCTAGTTCCTCCAACCCAAATAGAAAAAAAGAACCACAGGAACCAGAAAACCACAATTCTATGGTTGTCAGGGCTGTTGTATTTATTAACTGGCTGCAAAATCATTCAAAATGGTTTACAAATGTTTAAATCGCCTTCATTTAATACTCTGTCTATATCCTTTATGAGGGATTTTCAATTTATAGTAGACAAATGCTCATATAAATTTATAGAAATTATTGTAAAAGAGAAGTAAAAATATAGAACAATTTGAGCAAAAAAAATTGTATTACAAACCTTAGTGATGCTTTATTCTAGTCTTAAGAAATGTATTTAAACATCTAGAAAGAGGATTATATTAAGGATACAAAAATAAACAAAAGATCTAGGAAGCAGGAAACAAAGAAAATGTAACAAGGATTAAGAGAATCTGAATAAATGAAGTAAGGTGGGATTAGGAGTGCATCCAACTAGTAAATAGAATGAATTTCCAAATCAAAGAAAGATTCAAATTAGGTACTGTATATCAAGATATTTCTTTCAGTAAAGATGATCAGAGAAGGAAAAATTGATGGATAAGAATGTCAAGTATACAGAATGAGAAGATACTACTCTCCACCTTCTGTTTATTTACACCTCAATAGGAAATATTATCAACACTGTCCTATAAAACGTCGACAAAAACAAATGGTTGAAAGCGCTGTCCACAATAAAAGAGTTTTTTTATTAAAAAGTTATAGAATCGCCAATTCACATATAATTAATAAATCAATCTAATCTAAAAATTGGACATCAAAGCATATCAAAAGACCATAACTGCTTTTCTGTGGTACCTAATAATAACACAGCTATGCACAGTGGATACATTTTCATTAAATTGACACACCCTATTCCAAGTGAAACAATTGTATCATTCCAAGATATCATACATATTACTCCACTTTATGCATTTAATTCTAGCAATTATCACTCCTTTAGGCAGCCTCCTAAAAGTAACATGATTGAATACACTAAATGTTCACAGTCCCAGACATATCTGGAGAAATAAAGTCACCATATATCAATATTGTATTCGCAGGTTATTTTTATCTTCCCGCTGGGACAATGATTCGTCTGTGTTGATACCAGAAACACTGATTTGAAGCACGCAGTATTTGAATTATAGCAAGTACAAACTATTCATAATACAGTCTCTTATCCGGAGACTACTGGAGCCAAATTGATATAGAAAGTTCTGACGGGCGTCCCCGTCTGATGCTTAGATTTTAGATAAGTGCAATAGAACTCCTATTAGATAATGAGCATGCTCCACAGTTCATTCACAATATCTCATTCTATATTTGGAGGCCGCATACACGGCTGGTCTCACCACTGTTATCCACGGCTGCAACTCCCGCCGGGCGTCCGTCAGTGTCCTATGCAGCACACAGCTGCTCCACTTGCACCAGGGATCTTGCGGCCCGCCTCTCCTGTGTCGGTGCCGCAAATGGCTTGTAATGTTACAGCCCCTCGGGCTGGTTTGCTCCGGCGGTATCTGTCAGCGACTGCGCGCTGTTCTCACTTCACGAGATTAACCAGGTGCTTTACCGGCATGGGGAGACCCATAAGCTGCTTTGATAATTATGTCCACATACGCAAGGAGCACTCTTGACGCGTTTCTCAGCCGTATGTCTATGGCTGTTTCCTCAGAAGAATGCACTCCCCTTCCCACTCACTGCTTTTATCCTCAATGGGGTATCAATCAACATCTTAATAGGGTCCTTATGTTCATTAACCCTTTCACGTTTGGAATTCATTACTAGACATATAGTTACTCATAGCAACTTTAAAGTATTGATATTTAAAACCTATAGATAAACATCTCTATTAAAAAACTATATAAGAACTGATTTTTCACAGCTGACACACATACTGTAAGACATCCTCTTAATCATTTTATATAAATATGAACACATATAAATATAAATATAAAGAACTGCTAAAATCATTTGAAATCAAATATTTTCAAATATTTTTCACTAGATCGATCATCCTAATTTTTATATCTATTATAACTACCCATATTATCATGAACAGGCTATACAAAATTAGACATTAAACATTCCAGAGTATAGACAGACTATGAATCATTTGTAGCTAAATTATACTTTGTGGAAATCTTTATCCTCCTATTTCCCCCAAAGCATAGGATTTAAAACGTAGGGAGATATCCACATTGTACAATTATACCAGAGAGATCGTACTATATTTGTTAATTAGGAACCTAGGTTATGTATCATTTTAAAATCACCACATACCATAACCCGGTTTCAGCTTATTCACTGACCCATCTCCCTATAGATTTTTTCATACTGGAGACCCAAATTCAAACCCTCACAATACACCAGAATTTAACATTGATGATTTTACCAATAGCTAATGTCAATCCTAAACCCCCCAAAAAAAGAAGATGAAGAACTTCCAGATGGTAGCCCTCATCAAGTACCTATGTGAACCACATCCCACATATGGGAAATAAAGCCCTTAAGGCACACCTCCTAGGTATATACCTAGACAGGATGAGCATATCAGTATCTGTTAGCTGAATAATATATAATATATATGTGCATGCGCGCACACCACTACCTAAATATTATTCAATTCGATAGTGTCATTGAGACCACACGGTACCAACGTCCCTAACTTAAAGATCCAAAATGCTACTTTCTAACATAATTCCCGGTATCTATCTCCTCCCCTAACTGTTGCTTTTATCTGTTCTATCGCCTTCACTTTTAAGTCCCTTAGTCTACTTTTCTCACAATTCAAGATATGTCTTGTCAAACTGTGTGTTTTGGAATTATTTATCACCCCTCTCCTATGTTCCAAGAATCTGACATTTAGACTACGAATCGTTCGACCTACATATTGGATCCCACATCCACATGTCAGAACATAGATTACATATGAGGACTGACAGTTCATAAAATCCTCTATTGGATGGGAATTACCATCTGAGTGTGAAATGGTCACGGTGCTCCTATGTTCTGCATGTGGACACGTTAAACATCCATTCCGTCCACATTTAAAAAACCCTTTCGGCTTCGGTTGTAACCAACTCAGTGTCTCGTTTAGACCACGTGTTTCTTCTGATCTCTTTTTCCGTAGCATACTAGGTGCCAATTTTTGTTTCAAATTCCTGGATTTCCTAAAGACTACCTTCCTTTTTTCCTCCAGTAGGGGGGCTAAAAATTTATCATGTTTTAACAATGACATATTTCTTTCAATGATATGTTTAATCTGTTGTTCCGCTGAATTATATTGGGTTACAAAGGACAGGGAACCCTTCCTTACATTCTCTACATTTTTCCTAGAGTCTTTATTCTCCAAAAGCGTTAACCTATCTATCTTCTCTACCTCCTTCATTGCTCTTTGTAACAGGCTATCTGGATATCCTTGTTCCACAAAGGAATTGTACATAGTCATTGATTGTCTTACATAATCCTCCTTCCTGGAACAGTTTCTTTTGAAACGAAGAAACTGTCCCTTCGGGATATTTTCCTTCCATTTCTTATGATGACAACTTTGGAAGTTCAGATACTTATTGCAATCTACAGTTTTGGTATAAATTGATGTACATATCCAGCCATCTACAATCCTGACCGAAATATCTAAATAATTTATAATAGTGTCACTAAAAGTGCTCGTGAATTTCAAACCATAATCATTAGTATTAAGGTGCTCCACAAAACTTGTGATGGAGTCAAAATCTCGATTGCAAACAAAAAACAAGTCATCTATATATCTACCGTAGAGGACCAGGCTTGCCCCGAAGTCGCCAACCCAAATGAGGTCTTCCTCCAGTCTCCCCATATAGAGGTTGGCAAAACTCGGAGCGAACCTGGTCCCCATAGCGGTCCCGTGGGTCTGTAGATAATATTGTGTATCAAACAAAAAATAGTTATAAGTGAGAATATAATTAATTGCTGTCAGGATAAATTGACGTGATGGGTCTGACCGTGTTATATCCTGTTTTAGATAATAATCAACAGCGGCCAGTCCTGTGGAGTGCGGGATATTAGTGTATAATGTCTCAACATCACATGTGAGGAGTTTGTATGTACTCTTCCATTTCACACTTGCCAACTTTTGTAAAAAATGTGTTGTATCCCTAATGTGGGATTTCAAGGACTTTGAGAAAAGTTTAATACTCAAAAAAGATGAGAAACTGAATAGAGACAGGACAGACTATGAGAGGGATAGAGTACGGACATATAATAAGAGACAGGGCTCTTTATCTGATAAAAGGAATTTTAGAACCCCATCTAGACAAAGAAATCGATTATTATCTAAAACAGGATATAACACGGTCAGACCCATCACGTCAATTTATCCTGACAGCAATTAATTATATTCTCACTCATAACTATTTTTTGTTTGATACACAATATTATCTACAGACCCACAGGACTGCTATGGGGACCAGGTTCGCTCCGAGTTTCACCAACCTCTATATGGGGAGACTGGAGGAAGACCTCATTTGGGGTGGCGACTTCGGGGTGAGCCTGGTCCTCTACGGTAGATATATAGATGACTTGTTTTTTGTTTGCAATCGAGATTTTGACTCCATCACAAGTTTTGTGGAGCACCTTAATACTAATGATTATGGTTTGAAATTCACGAGCACTTTTAGTGACACTATTATAAATTATTTAGATATTTCGGTCAGGATTGTGGATGGCGGGATATGTACATCAACTTATACCAAAACTGTAGATTGCAATAAGTATCTGAACTTCCAAAGTTGTCATCATAAGAAATGGAAGGAAAATATCCCAAAGGGACAGTTTCTTCGTTTCAAAAGAAACTGTTCCCGGAAGGAGGATTATGTAAGACAATCAATGACTATGTACAATTCCTTTGTAGAACAAGGATATCCAAATAGCCTGTTACAAAGAGCAATGAAGGAGGTAGAGAAGATAGATAGGTTAACGCTTTTGGAGAATAAACACTCTAGGAAAAATGTAGAGAATGTAAGGAAGGGTTCCCTGTCCTTTGTAACCCAATATAATTCAGTGGCACAAAAGATTAAACATATCGGTGAAAGAAATATGTCATTGTTAAAACATGATAAATTTTTAGCCCCCCTACTGGAGGAAAAAAGGAAGGTAGTCTTTAGGAAATCCAGGAATTTGAAACAAAAATTGGCACCTAGTATGCTACGGAAAAAGAGATCAGAAAAAACACGTGGTCTAAACGAGACACTGAATTGGTTACCACCGAAGCCGAAAGGGTTTTTTAAATGTGGACGGAATGGATGTTTAACGTGTCCACATGCAGAACATAGGAGCACCGTGACCATTTCACACTCAGATGGTAATTCCCATCCAATAGAGGATTTTATGAACTGTCAGTCCTCATATGTAATCTATGTTCTGACATGTGGATGTGGGATCCAATATGTAGGTCGAACGATTCGTAGTCTAAATGTCAGATTCTTGGAACATAGGAGAGGGGTGATAAATAATTCCAAAACACACAGTTTGACAAGACATATCTTGAATTGTGAGAAAAGTAGACTAAGGGACTTAAAAGTGAAGGCGATAGAACAGATAAAAGCGACAGTTAGGGGAGGAGATAGATACCAGGAATTATGTAAGAAAGAAGCATTTTGGATCTTTAAGTTAGGGACGTTGGTACCGTGTGGTCTCAATGACACTATCGAATTGAATAATATTTAGGTAGTGGTGTGCGCGCATGCACATATATATTATATATTGTTCAGCTAACAGATACTGATATGCTCATCCTGTCTAGGTATATACCTAGGAGGTGTGCCTTAAGGGCTTTATTTCCCATATGTGGGATGTGGTTCACATAGGTACTTGATGAGGGCTACCATCTGGAAGTTCTTGATCTTCTTTTTTGGGGGGGTTTAGGATTGACATTAGCTATTGGTAAAATCATCAATGTTAAATTCTGGTGTATTGTGAGGCTTTGAATTTGGGTCTCCAGTATAAAAAAATCTATAGGGAGATGGGTCAGTGAATAAGCTGAAACCGGGTTATGGTATGTGGTGATTTTAAAATGATACATAACCTAGGTTCCTAATAAACAAATATAGTACGATCTCTCTGGTATAATTGTACAATGTGGATATCTCCCTACGTTTTAAATCCTATGCTTTGGGGGAAATAGGAGGATAAAGATTTCCACAAAGTATAATTTAGCTACAAATGATTCATAGTCTGTCTATACTCTGGAATGTTTAATGTCTAATTTTGTATAGCCTGTTCATGATAATATGGGTAGTTATAATAGATATAAAAATTAGGATGATCGATCTAGTGAAAAATATTTGAAAATATTTGATTTCAAATGATTTTAGCAGTTCTTTATATTTATATTTATATGTGTTCATATTTATATAAAATGATTAAGAGGATGTCTTACAGTATGTGTGTCAGCTGTGAAAAATCAGTTCTTATATAGTTTTTTAATAGAGATGTTTATCTATAGGTTTTAAATATCAATACTTTAAAGTTGCTATGAGTAACTATATGTCTAGTAATGAATTCCAAAGGTGAAAGGGTTATCGAACATAAGGACCCTATTAAGATGTTGATTGATACCCCATTGAGGAAAAAAGCAGTGAGTGGGAAGGGGAGTGCATTCTTCTGAGGAAACAGCCATAGACATACGGCTGAGAAACGCGTCAAGAGTGCTCCTTGCGTATGTGGACATAATTATCAAAGCAGCTTATGGGTCTCCCCATGCCGGTAAAGCACCTGGTTAATCTCGTGAAGTGAGAACAGCGCGCAGTCGCTGACAGATACCGCCGGAGCAAACCAGCCCGAGGGGCTGTAACATTACAAGCCATTTGCGGCACCGACACAGGAGAGGCGGGCCGTGAGATCCCTGGTGCAAGTGGAGCAGCTGTGTGCTGCATAGGACACTGACGGACGCCCGGCGGGAGTTGCAGCTGTGGATAACAGTGGTGAGACCAGCCGTGTATGCGGCCTCCAAATATAGAATGAGATATTGTGAATGAACTGTGGAGCATGCTCATTATCTAATAGGAGTTCTATTGCACTTATCTAAAATCTAAGCATCAGATGGGGACGCCCGTCAGAACTTTCTATATCAATTTGGCTCCAGTAGTCTCCGGATAAGAGACTGTATTATGAATAGTTTGTAATTGCTATAATTCAAATACTGCGTGCTTCAAATCAGTGTTTCTGGTATCAACACAGACGAATCATTGTCCCAGCGGGAAGATAAAAATAACCTGCGAATACAATCTTGATATATGGTGACTTTATTTCTCCAGATATGTCTGGGACTGTGAACATTTAGTGTATTCAATCATTTTACTTTTAGGAAAGAAGTTGAAAGCGCTGTCCACAATAAAAGAGTTTTTTATTTGATTAAAAATTATAAAATCACTATTCACATATATCCTTATCAATACTGATCAAAAGGTTTAGACATTAAAACATATTACAAACCATAGCTGTTTTCAGTGGTACCTATTAGTGAAACAGTTTAAACACAGTGGGTAACTTGCATTAAATTGACACACTCTGCATCCAATTAAACAATTGTGTTAGATGTCACACACTAATCCCCTCAGTGTTTATTCCTTTTTGATGGTTCACTCCTTTGGGCAGCCTCCTATAAACGTAATTGGAAGGGTTAAATGCTGACAGTCCCAGACATATCCGGAGAGATATGTTCACCACAAATTAAATATATATCCTCCCGCTGGGACAATAATACATCCAAAGCCACAGATTGAGAGCACGCAATGTCAAATTTAAGGAGATAAAGTAGCTACTTTTCTTGGTACAATCCCTTAATTGGCGGCTATTGATACTGAATAAATTGCCGTTCTGACGGGCGTCCCCGTCTGGTGATAAAGTTACTTATATACAGTAGGACTCCTATTTAATAAGCATGCTCCACAGTTCATTCGTGAGTTCTTATTCAATAAATGGAGGCCGCATGCACGGCTGATCTCACCCCTGTTCTTATCGGCTACTGCTCCCGCCGGGCGTCCGTGGGTGTCTTAGGCAGCATCCGGCTGCTTCTCCTGCACCGAGACTCTCGCGGACCGCCTCTCCCAAAACAGTACCACAGAAAACTTGCAGTGGTGTGGTCTGTCGGGCTGGTTCGCTCCGGCGGTATCTGTCAGCGGCTGCGCGCTGTCTGCACAGCTCCCGAGATTTTGCCAGGTGTCTTGCCGACAGGGGGGAGATCAAGACTGTTTTCACAATAAGGTCCACATACACAAGGGACACTCTTGACGCGTTTCTCAGCCGTATGTCTATGGCTGTTTCCTCAGAAGAAAGATTCTGTTTTGGGAGAGGCGGTCCGCGAGAGTCTCGGTGCAGGAGAAGCAGCCGGATGCTGCCTAAGACACCCACGGACGCCCGGCGGGAGCAGTAGCCGATAAGAACAGGGGTGAGATCAGCCGTGCATGCGGCCTCCATTTATTGAATAAGAACTCACGAATGAACTGTGGAGCATGCTTATTAAATAGGAGTCCTACTGTATATAAGTAACTTTATCACCAGACGGGGACGCCCGTCAGAACGGCAATTTATTCAGTATCAATAGCCGCCAATTAAGGGATTGTACCAAGAAAAGTAGCTACTTTATCTCCTTAAATTTGACATTGCGTGCTCTCAATCTGTGGCTTTGGATGTATTATTGTCCCAGCGGGAGGATATATATTTAATTCAGATTTGTGGTGAACATATCTCTCCGGATATGTCTGGGACTGTCAGCATTTAACCCTTCCAATTACGTTTATAGGAGGCTGCCCAAAGGAGTGAACCATCAAAAAGGAATAAACACTGAGGGGATTAGTGTGTGACATCTAACACAATTGTTTAATTGGATGCAGAGTGTGTCAATTTAATGCAAGTTACCCACTGTGTTTAAACTGTTTCACTAATAGGTACCACTGAAAACAGCTATGGTTTGTAATATGTTTTAATGTCTAAACCTTTAGATCAGTATTGATAAGGATATATGTGAATAGTGATTTTATAATTTTTAATCAAATAAAAAACTCTTTTATTGTGGACAGCGCTTTCAACTTCTTTCCTTGATTTATATTTAAATTATTGGGACTCAACAAACCCACTATTGAAAGCAGAAGTGCACAATTGAGAGGAGGTGTATTTTTAAGGAGCTGCACAGCTGACACACACAAGAGCTTAGCGCTTTCTAAGTTTGAGGTTACTTTTAGGAGGCTGCCTAAAGGAGTGATAATTGCTAGAATTAAATGCATAAAGTGGAGTAATATGTATGATATCTTGGAATGATACAATTGTTTCACTTGGAATAGGGTGTGTCAATTTAATAAAAGTGTATCCACTGTGCATAGCTGTGTTATTATTAGGTACCACAGAAAAGCAGTTATGGTCTTTTGATATGCTTTGATGTCCAATTTTGAGATTAGAGGTATTGATTTATTAATTATATGTGAATTGGCGATTTTATAACTTTTTAATAAAAAAACTCTTTTATTGTGGACAGCGCTTTCAACCATTTGTTTTTGTTTTCATATAATAATTATTTGGGACTCAACTACCCAATATTTGAAAGCAGCAGTGCACAATTGAGAAGAGGTGTATATGTATATTTATTAACATTTGGGAGCTGTACAGCTGACACACATAATAGCTTAGCGCTTTCTAAGTTTTAGGTTGTTTCTATAAAATGTCGGACCCACAATTATAATGAAGAAAGAAGATTTAATCCACATAGTCCATTGAGGGAATCTATAATAACCCTTTAAGAGGATGTAATTTAAGAGAGTGTGAGTCTGAAAATATGGGAGAAAATCCAGTAGAAGACATTAAAAGAAGAGGTAAAATTCCTTTTCCATTATGAGACATACACGGATATTCAAGCATCAGAAAACTGAGAAAAAAGAAAATTCAGGTAGTTCACAATAATACAAGTACAGTAGAAATATATACATGAAACAAAAAAAATAATAAACAAATGGGAACTCAATATTCAGTGGAGGACACCAGTGCTACATCCCTTTTCTGACGAGGATAATTTTTTCAACAAAGGGTAAAAGTTTGCCCCAACAATTCATATTAATCAGTTTGGTATATAGAAGATTCTAAGAAACCTATACATGAAAAAGGTTTTATTTTGAGTAAAATGGATAATACTGAGAACGAAGTCAGTGAAAATCCCATTTTTATAACCCTATCCATTTTTAACCCAACTCATAATAGAGGATGTTTTATTAAAACCTTTGGGAAGCTCATTACCGATGAAACAGAAAAGTTGTCTTACCAAAAGAAACAGAAAATAAACAGCAATCTTATGAAAAAAGATAAAATGACCATAAAGAAACTACTGAAGAATGGTGTTCTGGTTATAAAAGCAGCATATAAGGATGAAGGTGTAGTGGTAATGGACATGGAGAAATATATTGCAAATATATTGCATGGAGAAATATATTGCAATATATTGATAGACATTTGGGAGAAGGTGACACCCTATTATTATTATTTATTATATAATTTTATTTATAAGTCACAAGTGTTTTGCAGCGCCATACAAAGGACAGTACAGGGAGACAAAACTTAGCATTACAGTAAATAAATAACAAAAATAGAGTACAGGTAACAAAGAGCACCACAATTCTCAAAACATATTACAGCTGAGATGTAAGTAGCAAGGGAGTAACCATCGTACTACTTGGGGCTGTTGGCCATCGATGGAGATGAGCCTAAACCAGCAGGAGAAAAAGTGGGTAAAGATGGTCACTGAGTAGGAGAGAGCTGCGAGTGAAATGTGTCGAGAAGAGGATTTAGACAATAAGAGGAAAGAGGGAGGCCAGCTCCGCCCCCCAGCCCCGCTCTGCCACTGCCTGCGTGTGTATGCACTTGCCGATGCTGGCTCCCCTGCCGATACTGGGCTGGGTGCACACCCTATCAAAAAATGAAAAGAGACCCTACTGTTAACATTACTATGCCGTTGGAAAGAAGTTACTATTGATGAAAATGTAGTTAATTGCCTAAAGCCGGGTACACTTTAGATGATATGTCATCCAATCTGGCGCATTGAACCGATATATTGGGCTCATTGTCTAGTGTGTACCCACTATGTCGCTGATGATGTGTGCTTCCATGGGTCATCAGCGACATCTTCTGTCAGCCCTACATGCAGGGCTGACAGTATGTGTCTTTAGAGAGGGCCATGCTGCATCGCCCCCCAGCCCTGCTCTGTCACTGCCTGCGTGTGTATGCACTTGCCAATGCTGGCTCCCCTGCCGATACCAGGCTGCGTGCACATCGTATAGTGTGTACCCACTTTAAGAGTGAAGAATCATTTTACACCAGTAAATTATATCCTGCTGAAGATACACAAGTTTAACCAAAATCCTCCAAGGTAACCCATAAAAAGTGGAACCCATTTACTTTCTTTAAATCTGCCTACTTAAATAGATTATTACCTTCATCCATTGGAGGTTAAAAATGAGTCACATTTTCTCTTTTTGTACTTTGTCAATGCATAATCTGTTAGTACATGAATGTTTTATATTCTTGCCTTCCACTTTTATAAATACACAGATTAAAAAAAGTCACATTTTAAGAAGGTTACAATGGGCACTCTGCAACACTTAATCAATGTGGAATGGGATAACTGTTCTTTTTGTAACAAGAGATGTTAATGCTCTATAGCCTACACAATAATGGTATTAAGGCCATTTCTACGGCTTTAGAGAAAAGTGACCTCCCAGGTAAACAAAAACTACTGATGCTTGAAGGAATTGAATTTATCTTGAAAAATAATCCAGTGAGTGGGGACAACAATGGGAAAGAAACTGGCCCCCAGTGATGCCCATATTTTTATGGCAGAATATATATAAAGGAAAAGTATCAAAATCAGAATCAGAATCATCTTTATTGGCAAGTATATCAGTACATAATACACAAGGAAATTGTTTCCGATAACCACAGCTCTCAGACAGAAAAAGAAAAGAGAAAAAGAAGAAAAAGAAAACAAAAACGTGACATAAACATAGAGAAGGGAACATAATGGATGCTTGAATACATGGTTTGAGTGTGAAAATTAATAGACTAAGCAAGTGTTGAGTTGACCAAGATAGTCGCTTGGGGAAAGAAACTGTTCCTGTGTCTATCAGTTCTCACGAGCCACAGGCTGTACCGTCTTCCAGATGGCAGCCGCCGGAACAGGTCATAAGCGGGGTGGGAGTGGTCATCAATGATCCTTTCTGCCCGTTTACTAAACCTAGCCCGGTAGATATCCCTCGATTACCGGGATATTTGTCCCTATGATTTTTTCCGCTGTAGTCTATTCCCGTCGTGAGTTGAGGCCGAGCCAAACCACACTATTATTGAGGTGCAGAGAACAGATTGAATGATTGGCGAGTAGAAGAGGATCAGAATTTCCTGCGGCAGATTGAGCTTACTTAGTTGGCGTAGGAAGTACAGTCTTTGTTGGGCTTTTCCCGCAATGCGCTCTATGTTACTCTTCCACCTCAGATCCTTGGGGATCGTGGAGCCTAAAAATCTGAAGGATTCTACCATAGCTTCTGCACTGTCCGCAATTGTGAGTGGGAAAGTGTCAGGGGAAGCTTCCTAAAATCAACGATCATCTCAACCATTTTCAATGTATTTAGCTGAAGATTGTTTGTACCGCACCAGGTAGTTAACCACTAGACCTCCCTTCAAGGACACCTCTTACCCGCAGAAATATTAACGCTATTAATTTTCAACAACTATCTACCTCTCTGCAACCACTGCTCTCACCAATTTCTACATTCACCTCTCCAGAGACTGCTGTGTCACACCTTAACCAAACTCTAGTAACAGCACTTGATGAAGTGGCTCCAGCTACCCATCACACTCCACGTAGACTTAGATGCCAACCGTGGCATCTTACTAGACACTTACAAAAACTCTCACGTAAAGTTGAACGCCAGTGGCGTAAATCTCGTAGTTCAAGTGACTTTCTCACATATAAGACCACCTACCACTCTTATCGTAATGCTCTGGACACTGCCAAACAAACATATTTTCAATCTCTCATCTCTGCTCAAGCCTCTAACCCCAAGCGACTTTTTAATACATTTAAATCACTTCTTGTCCCTCCCTCACCTAACCCACCAGCCACTGTCAGTGCGCAAGATCTTGCTTCCTATTTCAAGGACAAGATTGACAAGATCCGAAATGAAATGGTATGCTCTTCCACAGCAAGTGACCTGCTCAATTCCCTGCCTGAACCCTCTAACACCTTCTCTTCCTTTGATCCTACAAATGAAGATAAAGTATCTGCACTCTTTTCATCTGCCTACTCTAATACCTCTCCCCTTGACTCTATACCCTCACAAATTAGTAAAGCTCTGTCTACTGTGCTCATCCCAACCTTAACGAAAATCTGTAATCTCTCCCTGTCTACTGGTATCTTTCCTTCTCTATACAAGCATGCAGTGATTACTCCCATTCTGAAAAAACAAAACTCTGACCCGAACTCTCTCTCTAACTACCGTCCCATCTCTCAGCTCCCATGCCCCTCCAAGCTACTGGAGAGACTTGCCTACACTCGCCTCACACACTTTCTTAACTCACACAGCCTACTGGACCCACTTCAGTCAGGATTTCGTGCCCAACACTCCACAGAGACAGCACTGACTAAGGTAGTGAATGATTTGGTCACTGCTAAATCTAAAGGACATTACTCTCTACTTATTCTCCTTGATCTCGCTGCTGCTTTTGACACTGTTGACCACTCTCTTCTCATACAAACACTACAATCCCTAGGTATTCAGGACACAGCCCTTTCTTGGTTCTCATCCTACTTATCTAATCGCTCCTTCAGTGTTCGTTTCTCTGATTCCACCTCTCCTTCACTACCTCTCTCAGTTGGAGTACCGCAAGGCTCAGTCCTAGGTCCTCTGCTTTTCTCTATCTATACCACATCTCTTGGCAAACTAATCAACTCTTTCGGATTTCAGTACCATCTGTATGCGGATGATACTCAAATCTACCTATCCTCCCCTGATTTGTCACCATCTGTATTGGGCCGTGTCACTGAATGCCTTTCTGCCATTTCATCTTGGATGACATCTCGCCACCTCAAACTTAATATTTCCAAAACAGAATTAATTATATTTCCACCAGCCAATAGTAGTTTCCAACCTGATATCTCTATCACTGTTGAGAACTCTGCAATCACCCCTACCCCACAAGCTCGCTGCCAGTGCCTAGGTGTCATTCTTGACTCTGAACTGTCCTTTGTTACCCACATTCAATCTGTCTCAAGATCATGTTACATACATCTAAGAAACATATCCAAAATACGCCCTTATCTTACACAAGACACAGCAAAAACTCTAATCCATGCTCTCATTATCTCCCGCATTGATTATTGTAATAGTCTCCTGACCGTTCTTCCCAAACATAGGCTCTCACCACTACAATCCATTTTGAATGCAGCTGCGAGGCTAATCTTCCTTGCCAGACGTTCATCGTCTGCAGATCCGCTCTGTCAGTCCCTCCATTGGTTACCGGTATTCTACCGTATTAAATATAAAATACTTTTACTCACATACAAGGCTATTAACCAAACTGCACCAACATACATCTCTTCACTCATCTCAAAATATCTCCCTACCCGACCTCTCCGCTCTGCACAAGATCTACGTCTCTCATCCACACGCATTACTTGTTCACACTCAAAATTACAGGACTTTATCCGGGCTTCACCCACTCTGTGGAATGCCCTCCCACGCACAGTAAGACTCGCCTCTAGTCTCCAAACCTTTAAATGTTCCCTGAAAACTCACCTCTTCAGACAAGCCTATCAAATTCCAGACCCACCCACATAACCTTCAGTGCTTCCCTATCTAATTACATCCTCTGTAGAGTATTCATAACATCACATATCTTGTCTTTCTTTAGTCTCACACCCTCCTGACACTTGGATAACTTTGTGGGGTATCATCATACAACCCATTAAGAACCTAGCAATCTGGTGGACCATTATGCAATAGGTAGCATCTATCCTTGTGTATCTATGCCTATTTCCCTATAGATTGTAAGCTTGCGAGCAGGGCCTTCCTACCTCTATGTCTGTCTGTTTTTACCCAGTTTTGTTCTATTACTGTTGTTCTAATTGTAAAGCGCAACGGAATATGCTGCGCTATATAAGAAACTGTTAATAAATAAATAAATCATTCTATAGGCGGACTCCTCTCCATCTGTAATAAGTCCAATCAGCGTGGTGTCAACCGCAAATTTAAGGAGTTTCACAGAGGAGTCTGCAGAAGTGCAGTCAGAGAGAGGAGAGGAAGGAAGAAAGAACACACCCCTGGGGAGCACCCGTGCTAGTTGTCCTGATGCCGGAGATTAATTTCCCTGTCTTGACTCGCTGCTCCCTATCCGTCAGGAAGTTTACCACCCAGGAGAATAGCATTTCTGGTACTCCTAAAATGCGCATTTTCAATTGCAGCAGTCCAGGGATGATAGTGTTGAATGCGGAGCTTAAGTCCACAAACAGGACCCTTGCATAGTCTCCTGGTGAATCCAAATGTTGCATGATGTAGTGCAGGCCCAGATTCACTGCATCCTCAGCCGATCTATTTGCCCTGTAGGTGAACTGCAGACGGTCTAGGAGGGAGACTAACCTGGACTTTAAGTGAGTCAATATCAGATGCTCCGTCGTCTTCGTCACCACCGATATTAGTGCTACTGGTCTGTAATTGTTCAGGTTACCGGAAAAGGAAGGTTTCTTCGGCACTGGGAAAATAAGTCAGCACTTGAAACAAGCTGGGACCACACCAGTACTAAGCGACTTGTTAAAAATGGCCATGAAGACTGGTGCCAGCTGAGCGGAACATGTTTTTAGGGCGGATGGGGATACGCCATCTGGTCCTTTTGCTTTCTTGGGCTTCAGCTTCCTAAATGGCTTAGTTACCGCCGTTACTTCTGCCTGGAGAGTAGACATGGTGCCCTGGGGGGGGGGAGAGCATTTCCGCCATAACAGCCATCACATTGACAGAATGAGGTGAAGTATCGCTTGCATCCCAGGACCTCTCGAACCTGCAGTAGAAACGATTTAGGTCCTCTGCCAGTTGCTGACTGGAGTCAACGCAGGAGGTGGGGCACTTGTAGTTGGTGGCAGCCTTCAAACCCTTCCATACTGACTGTAGGTCGTTCGCAGTGAAGTTGGACACAAGCTTGTCAGCATTTCGTTTTTTTGCTGCCTTGTTCTCCCTAGATAGGGCATTCCTGGCCTGTCTGTATCTGATTTTGTATCCGCATCTGTGTGCCTCCTCCTTGGCAAGGCGTAGCTGCTTCAAGTTTGAAGTAAACCAGGGCTTGTTGTTTGCATAGATGCGGACAATTTTTGACAGCACACATAAGTCCTCACAGAAGTTGCCGTATGATGTAACCATGTCTGCAAGATTGTTATGGTCCTCCATGGCAGCCTCGAAGACATTCCAGTCAGTGCATTCGAAGCATGCTTGCAGTTTCAGTTCAGCCTCGCTGGACCACCTCCTCACAGACTTGACCACCGGCTTAGCGTTCCTCACTCATTGCTTATAGGTGGGGAGCAGGTGGACTAGGCAGTGATCATAGAGCCAGAGAGATGCCCGGGAGACAGAGTGATAGGCATCCTTAATGTTCATGTAACAGTGGTCCAGGATGTTGCCACCTCGTGTGGGGCATTTGACATGCTGGCGATACTTGCGCAGCTCCTTAGTCAAGTTAGCCTTGTTAAACTCTCTCAGAATGATGAACAGAGAGTATGGGCGTTTGCATTCGGTATCAGTTTTGCATAATGAGAAATGTTGCAGCGCTATCCTAATGAAAGCCTGTGGAGGGATATAAACTCCGACCAGGATGAAGGAAGTAAACTCTGAAGGGAATAGAAGGGTTTGCAGTTAATACATAAGGTTTCCAAGTGGGGGCTACATGATTGCTGCAGGACCACGGTGACGACACACCAGCCATTGTTGACATAGAAGCAGATACCCCCCACCTATGGACTTCCCCGACAGCTCCTCTGACCGGTCCGCCCTATACAAGCATAAACCCGGCAAGGACAGGGACTCATCAGGCACATGTTCACTGAGCCAGGTTTCTGGGAAGCACAGGGCAGCCGAACCAGAGATGCCAGCCTTGGAGCTGCTTAAAAGCAGCTGCAGTTCATCCATTTTATTAGATAGAGAGCATATATTGGCCAGAACAACCACTGGGAGAGCTGACCTGAACTGCCTCCACTTGACCAGAGACCCTGCATGCGTTCCTCTGCGGCGCTTCCACCCAGGGCCCCAGTGGCCTTTGCTTGGATATCACTGGCCTGCATTTCTGGTGACCACTCTGACTACCACTGAGAAGACCGCCACCATCTCCAGACCCCCTGTCTGGGAGCACCCCAACCTGAACCATCCTGGTCCCCTGATGGCCACACAGGACCCCCCTGAGCCAGCTGCCACCTCTCTGACCAGGCCCCCCTGCCAAGAGCCTACAGGCCTGAGTCCCCATGGTTACCTGGTGGCTCCTGCAGGTCCGTCTGGTCCAAACGCCGTTTCCACCTCTGGGCCTCCTAGCTGGGAGCATCTTGGCTGGGGTCACCGTTTGTCCTCGCTCTGCAGGCCGCTGCACCACGGAGATCAGCGGGGGTCTTTGAGTCCGTGTTGCCGCAGGCACTTCCAGGGTCAGAGACGGCCACGACTTCCACAGTACGCTGGGACATTGCTCCTCCACTCAGCATTGCATTTCCCGCTGGATATGGGCTCCATGCTCATCACAGCCCACGTCACGCCAGGCACCGACCGAGTACTCCCATCCACGCGGTCAGTCTCACACAGGGCTGCAGCTACACTGGCAGCAGTCTCCCAGCAAACGTGGCCATACAGCAGGGCTCCCAGGGCTTCCATGCACCCAGAGGTGAGTCTCCGGGTAGCTGAGGAAAGAAGCACCAGTAGCTTGTCCCTGGAGTAGGAGACGAGGGCAGCAGGGACAGGGAAACACACACACACACACACACACACACACACACACACACACACACAAAAGTGATTCATTACAGTACAAAAAAAATGAAACATATTCCTGTAGGCCTTTATCACTGAATACATTCATCAACATAGTGGCATTAAGAAAACTATCAATAAAAACTGGGGGATCTTATATAAAGACCCGGGACTTAAAATAGTTTTACCACCTAAACCTAAAATTCATATTTAGAAAGGCACCTAATTTGAAAGGTAAGCAGGCAAACAGTGCTTTACCTGAGACCAAACATATAAATAATAGACTGACAAACTTAAAACGGTTCCACAGGTGTGGGACATCCCTGGGATGTATAAATCTGTAGCAACTTTACAAAGTTTGAGATTAATGGGATGACATTTTTAATAAACCATTTTATAACCTGCATGACCAATAATGTCATATGCTTATTTTAATGCAAGTATAATTTTGTAAACATTGAATGAACTTCTGAACCTTTGAGGATATGTTTAGGGGAATATTTAAGGTCTTGAGTCCCAAACTGTCTCAGCCCATTTTGTAAGAAAAAAACAATGGTTGTCCAAAATCCAGTAAGAGATTTTTGGGTAAGGTCATAAGTACATGGAGGAAAAGAGAAGTGAGTTCCCTTTTTAACCCAAAATGAAATGGAACATATCTATTGGTTATATACCAGGGACGTGCAGTCAGGGGAGGCAGGGAAGGTAGTGCCTCCCCTGTCATTACTTATTTAAATAATACAAAGAAGATACTTATGACACATATTATGTGTCATAAGTATATGCTTTAGCTTTGAATTATTTTAATAACTTTTACAGCATAAAAAAAAGTTTTAATTTGTGTTTCGGAGGCACCGCTCCTCGTGCCTCCCGATATCAATGTGAGAGAGCCGGAAGCGGGGGGCGGGGCCTAGCATCGGGCAGTTAAAGCCCATTAAAAAAAGTAATGTAAGAGGCACTTATACAAGTGCCTCTTTAATAGGGGCTTGCTTTCAGCCATGTGAAAGCACGCCCCTGTAACTGAAACAGTTGTGATTGCGCAGCAGGCAGTTCTGGTCTAGCAGAGCAGCAAATAACATTGTGCTCGGCACTTGCAGGGGCAGATTGGCCTGGTGGGGTGCCAAGACTGTGGCCGGTCCCGTTGTCTAATCCCGACAGCAAACCCCTACCCGGGCCGGCTGCCACATGCATTAGTCACTCACTGCTGCTCCTGCTGGAGAGTACAGCAGCGCCACATCATATATGGGGAGAGTAGGGCTGCAACAGAGATAGCAGTCAGCACTGAAATAGGGGGTACTATGACCTCCGTTGCAGCCCTACGCAAATGATGCAGCTTTAGCAGGGGAATGGCGGGGAGGGGGGTCGGCAGAGAAGGGGGGGGGGTTGTATGTTTCAAACACGACCTGTGTATTTTGAAAATGTGTCAGGTGGTAATACATAATACACCTGTGCACCAGCAACATGACCTGTGTATTTTGAAAATGTGTCAGATGGTAATACATACACCTATGCACCAGCAAGGGGATTTGTTGAGGATCCTTCACAAATCCCCTTGCTGGTGCACAGGTGTATGTATTACCACCTGACAAATTTTCTAAATACACAGGTCATGTTGCTGGTGCCCAGGTGTATTATGTATTACCACCTGACACATTTTAAAAAAACACAGGTCATGTTGGAAACATACAACACCCCATTACTCACAACCCCCCCACCCACCACCCACCACCACCATTCCCCATTGGAACATACAGCAGCGACATTACCCCTTCTAAAGCTGCATCATATGCAGGGAGAGCTGGGCTGCAACGGAGGTCATGCTCCATCCCAGTGCTGACTGCCGCCGACTGTCACCCAGACAGCACCAGCCATGCTCAAGAATGTCTGTGGGCTGCAGCCAGTGAAGCCTGTACTGCAAAAGTTGTCTGGCACCAGTGATGAGGTGGGCTCTACTGCAAGCACGCAAACATGGAAGCATTGAAGAGACGATCATGTACAGCTGGAGCAGAGGTTCGGTGTCACTCCCCCCCCCCCACAACACGATTGCAGGCCGTGTCCACCCCCGTGTCCAAGCTACCCTGGACCACACAGGAAAGAGACAGGTGTGAGGTACCAGAGAAGAGGGACCCATCACTTTCACTCCGGATGTTCGAGTGTCCATCCATCCTGTGTGAGCCTGCTGTCGGTATGGAGGGAGCAACGGTGGCTGGAACACGGGAGCTACAGAGAGGAGGTGAGATCCTAGTTCAGATTATTCTAATATATGCTTGCCGAGTCCCTTCCACTCTCATCCTGTCCACTTCTTCCCACCACTACTCCCATCCTGCCCCCCTTCTATTACTCCCTGCCTGCCCTCCTACTCTGCACTACTATTACTCCCATAATGTCCCCCACGTGCCACTACTACTTCCATCCTGCCCCCTGTTCCCCACCACTGCTACTCCCAGCCTACTCCAACTGCTCCTCACTACTACTAATCCCAGCCTACCCCCTGTTCTCCACCACTACTACTCTCAGCCTGCCCCTGGTCTCCACTATGACTAGTCCCATCCCACCCCCTGCTCTGCACTTCTACTGCTCCCATCCTGCTTCCCACTATTCCTCCCACCCTGCCCCCAGCTGTGGTGGAGTGTATGGAGCTTGTGCCCCATGTCTCACAGTACAGTACCCATAGGCCCCATAGCAACATTTTGAAGGGTCCCCGTCTCAATGCTTCTAGAGACACTTCCCTGCAGCAGTTGTTCTTTATGCCCTATAATAGTGCCCTAGTTCATTGTCTGAACCATATTAAAGCCTTATTTAATGTTATGCCCCGCAGTTGTGCCCTAGTTTCTTTTATGAATTGCAGTAGTGCTTAAGTTCACCCTATGTACATTTCAGAGCTGCCAGTACACATTATGCTGCACAGTACCCCCAGTTCACATTATTATTCATATTGTGCCTCATTACAATGCCCTGGTTCATATTATATAACATTAAAATGTCCTCCAGTTAATATTATACCACACTACAATGAGCAGGTCCCGGGGCATACCTAGATACAGTATATTGCAGGCCCCAAGGAAAAAGTTTGAAAGGACGCCTAATGGAGAAAAATGTATATGACACATGTAACTTTGACAGGGAAGGTGGGCCCCCCTCAGCTCTGGGCCCCATACAGCTGCACTGCCTGCACCTATCATAGCAACGCTCTTGTATGTACCCATTCCAACCATAGAGACTACTTTTTATAGTAATAAAAGATGTATGCCCCATTAATGCCTTTTTTAGGATTTCATAGTTGAATAGAGGAGATGAGAACAGCGAAAACAAAGTTGAAAATGGACTGGAGATAGATCCACCTTCTGACTGAATGCTTGAACATACTAGAGATGTGCACTTGAAATTTTTCGGGTTTTGTGTTTTGGTTTTGGGTTCGGTTCCGCGGCCGTGTTTTGGGTTCGACCGCGTTTTGGCAAAACCTCACCGAATTTTTTTTGTCGGATTCGGGTGTGTTTTGGATTCGGGTGTTTTTTTCAAAAAACACTAAAAAACAGCTTAAATCATAGAATTTGGGGGTCATTTTGATCCCAAAGTATTATTAACCTCAAAAACCATAATTTCCACTCATTTTCAGTCTATTCTGAATACCTCACACCTCACAATATTATTTTTAGTCCTAAAATTTGCACCGAGGTCGCTGGATGACTAAGCTAAGCGACCCTAGTGGCCGACACAAACACCTGGCCCATCTAGGAGTGGCACTGCAGTGCCACGCAGGATGGCATTTCCAAAAAACACTCCCCAAACAGCACATGACGCAAAGAAAAAAAGAGGCGCAATGAGGTAGCTGTGTGAGTAAGATAAGCGACCCTAGTGGCCGACACAAACACCTGGCCCATCCAGGAGAGCCACTGCAGTGTCACGCAGGATGGCCCTTCCAAAAAACACTCCCCAAACAGCACATGACGCAAAGAAAAAAAGAGGCGCAATGAGGTAGCTGTGTGAGTAAGCTAAGCGACCCTAGTGGCCGACACAAACACCTGGCCCATCTAGGAGTGGCACTGCAGTGTCACGCAGGATGGCCCTTCCAAAAAACACTCCCCAAACAGCACATGACGCAAAGAAAAAAAGAGGCGCAATGAGGTAGCTGTGTGAGTAAGCTAAGCGACCCTAGTGGCCGACACAAACACCTGGCCCATCTAGGAGTGGCACTGCAGTGTCACGCAGGATGGCCCTTCCAAAAAACACTCCCCAAACAGCACATGACGCAAAGAAAAAAAGAGGCGCAATGAGGTAGCTGTGTGAGTAAGATAAGCGACCCTAGTGGCCGACACAAACACCTGGCCCATCTAGGAGTGGCACTGCAGTGTCACGCAGAATAGCCCTTCCAAAAAACACTCCCCAAACAGCACATGATGCAAAGAAAAAAAGAGGCGCAATGAGGTAGCTGTGTGAGTAAGATAAGCGACCCTAGTGGCCGACACAAACACCTGGCCCATCTAGGAGTGGCACTGCAGTGTCACGCAGGATGGCCCTTCCAAAAAACACTCCCCAAACAGCACATGACGCAAAGAAAAAAAGAGGCGCAATGAGGTAGCTGTGTGAGTAAGATAAGCGACCCTAGTGGCCGACACAAACACCTGGCCCATCTAGGAGTGGCACTGCAGTGTCACGCAGGATGGCCCTTCCAAAAAACACTCCCCAAACAGCACATGACGCAAAGAAGAAAAAAAAGAGGCGCAATGAGGTAGCTGTGTGAGTAAGATAAGCGACCCTAGTGGCCGACACAAACACCTGGCCCATCTAGGAGTGGCACTGCAGTGTCACGCAGGATGGCCCTTCCAAAAAATACTCCCCAAACAGCACATGACGCAAAGAAAAATTAAAGAAAAAAGAGGTGCAAGATGGAATTGTCCTTGGGCCCTCCCACCCACCCTTATGTTGTATAAACAGGACATGCACACTTTAACCAACCCATCATTTCAGTGACAGGGTCTGCCACACGACTGTAACTGAAATGACGGGTTGGTTTGGACCCCCACCAAAAAAGAAGCAATTAATCTCTCCTTGCACAAACTGGCTCTACAGAGGCAAGATGTCCACCTCATCATCATCCTCCGATATATCACCGTGTACATCCCCCTCCTCACAGATTATCAATTCGTCCCCACTGGAATCCACCATCTCAGCTCCCTGTGTACTTTGTGGAGGCAATTGCTGCTGGTCAATGTCTCCACGGAGGAATTGATTATAATTGATTTTAATGAACATCATCTTCTCCACATTTTCTGGATGTAACCTTGTATGCCGATTGCTGACAAGGTGAGCGGCGGCACTAAACACTCTTTCGGAGTACACACTTGTGGGAGGGCAACTTAGGTAGAATAAAGCCAGTTTGTGCAAGGGCCTCCAAATTGCCTCTTTTTCCTGCCAGTATAAGTACGGACTGTCTGACGTGCCTACTTGGATGCGGTCACTCATATAATCCTCCACCATTCTTTCAATGGGGAGAGAATCATATGCAGTGACAGTAGACGACATGTCCGTAATCGTTGTCAGGTCCTTCAGTCCGGACCAGATGTCAGCATCAGCAGTCGCTCCAGACTGCCCTGCATCACCGCCAGCGGGTGGGCTCGGAATTCTGAGCCTTTTCCTCGCACCCCCAGTTGCGGGAGAATGTGAAGGAGGAGATGTTGACAGGTCGCGTTCCGCTTGACTTGACAAATTTCTCACCAGCAGGTCTTTGAACCCCAGCAGACTTGTGTGTGCCGGAAAGAGAGATCCAAGGTAGGTTTTAAATCTAGGATCGAGCACGGTGGCCAAAATGTAGTGCTCTGATTTCAACAGATTGACCACCCGTGAATCCTTGTTAAGCGAATTAAGGGCTCCATCCACAAGTCCCACATGCCTAGCGGAATCGCTCCGTGTTAGCTCCTCCTTCAATGTCTCCAGCTTCTTCTGCAAAAGCCTGATGAGGGGAATGACCTGACTCAGGCTGGCAGTGTCTGAACTGACTTCACGTGTGGCAAGTTCAAAGGGCAGCAGAACCTTGCACAACGTTGAAATCATTCTCCACTGCGCTTGAGACAGGTGCATTCCACCTCCTATATCGTGCTGAATTGTATAGGCTTGAATGGCCTTTTGCTGCTCCTCCAACCTCTGAAGCATATATAGGGTTGAATTCCACCTCGTTACCACTTCTTGCTTCAGATGATGGCAGGGCAGGTTCAGGCGTTTTTGGTGTTGCTCCAGTCTTCTGTACGTGGTGCCTGTACGCCGAAAGTGTCCCGCAATTCTTCTGGCCACCGACAGCATCTCTTGCACGCCCCTGTCGTTTTTTAAAAAATTCTGCACCACCAAATTCAAGGTATGTGCAAAACATGGGACGTGCTGGAATTTGCCCATATTTAATGCACACACAATATTGCTGGCGTTGTCCGATGCCACAAATCCACAGGAGAGTCCAATTGGGGTAAGCCATTCCGCGATGATCTTCCTCAGTTGCCGTAAGAGGTTTTCAGCTGTGTGCGTATTCTGGAAACCGGTGATACAAAGCGTAGCCTGCCTAGGAAAGAGTTGGCGTTTGCGAGATGCTGCTACTGGTGCCGCCGCTGCTGTTCTTGCGGCGGGAGTCCATACATCTACCCAGTGGGCTGTCACAGTCATATAGTCCTGACCCTGCCCTGCTCCACTTGTCCACATGTCCGTGGTTAAGTGGACATTGGGTACAACTGCATTTTTTAGGACACTGGTGAGTCTTTTTCTGACGTCCGTGTACATTCTCGGTATCGCCTGCCTAGAGAAGTGGAACCTAGATGGTATTTGGTAACGGGGGCACACTACCTCAAGAAATTGTCTAGTTCCCTGTGAACTAACGGCGGATACCGGACGCACGTCTAACACCAACATAGTTGTCAAGGCCTCAGTTATCCGCTTTGCAACAGGATGACTGCTGTGATATTTCATCTTCTTCGCAAAGGACTGTTGGACAGTCAATTGCTTGGTGGAAGTAGTAAAAGTGGGCTTACGACTTCCCCTCTGGGATGACCATCGACTCCCAGCAGCAACAACAGCAGCGCCAGCAGCAGTAGGCAGTACACGCAAGGATGCATCGGAGGAATCCCAGGCAGGAGAGGACTCGTCAGAATTGCCAGTGATATAGCCTGCAGGACTATTGGCATTCCTGGGGAAGGAGGAAATTGACACTGAGGGAGTTGGTGGGGTGGTTTGCGTGAGCTTGGTTACAAGAGGAAGGGATTTACTGGTCAGTGGACTGCTTCCGCTGTCGCCCAAAGTTTTTGAACTTGTCACTGACTTATGATGAATGCGCTGCAGGTGACGTATAAGGGAGGATGTTCCGAGGTGGTTAACGTCCTTACCCCTACTTATTACAGCTTGACAAAGGCAACACACGGCTTGACACCTGTTGTCCGCATTTCTGTTGAAATACTTCCACACCGAAGAGCTGATTTTTTTGGTATTTTCACCAGGCATGTCAATGGCCATATTCCTCCCACGGACAACAGGTGTCTCCCCGGGTGCCTGACTTAAACAAACCACCTCACCATCAGAATCCTCCTGGTCAATTTCCTCCCCAGCGCCAGCAACACCCATATCCTCCTCATCCTGGTGTACTTCAACACTGACATCTTCAATCTGACTATCAGGAACTGGACTGCGGGTGCTCCTTCCAGCACTTGCAGGGGGCGTGCAAATGGTGGAAGGCGCATGCTCTTCACGTCCAGTGTTGGGAAGGTCAGGCATCGCAACCGACACAATTGGACTCTCCTTGTGGATTTGTGATTTCGAAGAACGAACAGTTCTTTGCTGTGCTTTTGCCAGCTTAAGTCTTTTCATTTTTCTAGCGAGAGGCTGAGTGCTTCCATCCTCATGTGAAGCTGAACCACTAGCCATGAACATAGGCCAGGGCCTCAGCCGTTCCTTGCCACTCCGTGTGGTAAATGGCATATTGGCAAGTTTACGCTTCTCCTCCGACAATTTTATTTTAGATTTTGGAGTCCTTTTTTTACTGATATTTGGTGTTTTGGATTTTACATGCTCTGTACTAAGACATTGGGCATCGGCCTTGGCAGACGACGTTGATGGCATTTCATCGTCTCGGCCATGACTAGTGGCAGCAGCTTCAGCACGAGGTGGAAGTGGATCTTGATCTTTCACTATTTTTGGAACCTCAACATTTTTGTTCTCCATATTTTAATAGGCACAACTAAAAGGCACCTCAGGTAAACAATGGAGATGGATGGATACTAGTATACTTATGGATGGACGAGCGACTGCCGACACAGAGGTAGCTACAGCCGTGGACTACCGTACTGTGTCTGCTGCTAATATAGACTGGATGATAATGAGATGAAATTAATATATATATATATATATATAATATCACTAGTACTGCAGCCGGACAGGTATATATATTTATTATGTAATGACTGATGACGGACCTGCTGGACACTGTCAGCTCAGCACCGCAGACTGCTACAGTAAGCTACTATAGTAGTATGTATCAAGAAGAAAGAAAAAAAAAACCACGGGTAGGTGGTATACAATTATGGATGGACGAGCGACTGCCGACACAGAGGTAGCTACAGCCGTGGACTACCGTACTGTGTCTGCTGCTAATATAGACTGGATGATAATGAGATGAAATTAATATATATATATATATAATATCACTAGTACTGCAGCCGGACAGGTATATATATTTATTATGTAATGACTGATGACGGACCTGCTGGACACTGTCAGCTCAGCACCGCAGACTGCTACAGTAAGCTACTATAGTAGTATGTATCAAGAAGAAAGAAAAAAAAACCACGGGTAGGTGGTATACAATTATGGATGGACGAGCGACTGCCGACACAGAGGTAGCTACAGCCGTGGACTACCGTACTGTGTCTGCTGCTAATATAGACTGGATGATAATGAGATGAAATTAATATATATATATATATATAATATCACTAGTACTGCAGCCGGACAGGTATATATATTTATTATGTAATGACTGATGACGGACCTGCTGGACACTGTCAGCTCAGCACCGCAGACTGCTACAGTAAGCTACTATAGTAGTATGTATCAAGAAGAAAGAAAAAAAAAACCACGGGTAGGTGGTATACAATTATGGATGGACGAGCGACTGCCGACACAGAGGTAGCTACAGCCGTGGACTACCATACTGTGTCTGCTGCTAATATAGACTGGATGATAATGAGATGAAATTAATATATATATATATATATAATATCACTAGTACTGCAGCCGGACAGGTATATATATTTATTATGTAATGACTGATGACGGACCTGCTGGACACTGTCAGCTCAGCACCGCAGACTGCTACAGTAAGCTACTATAGTAGTATGTATCAAGAAGAAAGAAAAAAAAAAACACGGGTAGGTGGTATATTACAATTATATATATATACAATTATATATATATATTAAACTGGTGGTGATTAATTAAACTGGTGGTCAGGTCACTGGTCACACTATCAGCAACTTGCAAGTAGTACTCCTAAGCAGACAATCACAATATACTGGTGGTCAGTGTGGTCACAATGGCAGTGTGGCACTCTGGCAGCAAAAGTGTGCACTGTACGTTAAAATATGTACTCCTGCTCTCAGACTCTAACTGCTCCCCACTGTCTCCCCCACAAGTCAGATATACACAGTCACACTATCACTTCAGCAAGTAGTAGTACTCCTAATGCTCCCCAAAATTACTAAATACTGTGTCTCTCTCTACTCTAGTCTCTTCTCTATAAACGGAGAGGACGCCAGCCACGTCCTCTCCCTATCAATCTCAATGCACGTGTGAAAATGGCGGCGACGCGCGGCTCCTTATATAGAATCCGAGTCTCGCGAGAATCCGACAGCGGGATGATGACGTTCGGGCGCGCTCGGGTTAACCGAGCAAGGCGGGAGGATCCGAGTCGCTCGGACCCGTGAGAAAAAAGCTGAAGTTCGGGCGGGTTCGGATTCCGAGGAACCGAACCCGCTCATCTCTAGAACATACTGTAGGTGACCTCTTGTGAGTTCATTACCTGATAGTGATACAGTAGGCTGCACATACAACTGTGGCAGGACAATGCTGACAGCCACATATAAAATATTTGTGCTCCTTTAAAAGATTGTTTAGTGCTTGGAAGACGAATAATCACAGATGGCAGTGCATCAATATACAGACACGATAAAATTACATATAGAAAACATATTGTATCAGACTAGTAATTTTACTATTTTGGCGAATTGTTAAAGCATTGTATTCAGGTAATAGTTTGAAAGATTAGATAATCTTACAGGCCCTACACATTAGGTGACCCATTCCCGACCCGGCGGGGGGGGGGGGGGGGGAGTGAAGTTTCTTCACTGCCCCCATCACCCGGCTCCAAAGCAGTGCATGCGAATATGGCCTGTATGCATAAGCTACCCGGCACCAAGGATGAACGAGCGTGGGGCCGCGCATCATTCATCGTTGGTGCCTACACACTGAACGATATGAACGAGTTCTCAACAAGAACGTTCATATCGTTCACTGAAATCTTTAGGTGTGTAGGGTCCATTATTCTACCACTTTCCATAAGTACAGTTTTGCTGGATAACAGGAATTGGATGATGAAACCTCAGAACCATCGATGGTCAGTTATGATGTTCAATATTTATACCATCAATGGTGGGGATCCTATGTTATCTCACCATTGATGCTCACTGTCCAAAGTGTACTGGCCGCCTTCCCCACCTACTTCTAGATCTTCAGTTTAAACTAATGACCCTAGCATTCAGGCGCTTCTGCACAGTGCACAGGCAGCCTACGGCAGCCACTTCTATTTCTTTTATTTATTTATTAACAGTTTCTTATATAATGCAGCAAATTCCGTTACGCTTTACATCTTTATTGTGCTTCATTTGTTTACCTGCCACCGCATCGTGCACTATTTTCCCATCTAGGGGGTACTAAAGTGCGTGTTTTGAGAAGTGGAGATGTTACCCATAGCAAACCACATTCTATCAATTATCTTTTGCAAAATGCTAGATAAATGGTAAGTGAAATCTCTCTTGCTCTTCCTAATCAAGTATTAATGGAGGAAGCACTTAGCGGTATCCTGATGTCCTGATGTAATATAGGGCCTTATTTAGGTTCAGTTCCAAAATCATGAAACGGGCGATTATCTGATGACTGCACATGTGCAGCGTCTGCATCACACAAGCCGCAATGCGATCGCAGGGACAGCAAAATGTGACCGCATAGTGATTGGCAGTAAGTGATCATTTGTGAGAGGTTACATGGCATTTGTGGGGAGTGGTTGGGAAAATGCTGGTGTGTCATGGCTATTTTCGAGGTGTGTATCTGATGTCAGTTGCAATAAATTGCGACTAAAAACTAAAGATGTGCGGGTTCGGATTTACCCGGATTTACTCAGATGTCACATGTTTTGGATAGCCAATTAGAAAAATCTGGATAAATCTGAACTTGCGTTAATCCTGGCATTAACAACCGAGTAAAGTGGTCATTCCGAGTTGATCGCTAGCTGCATTTGTTCGCAGCGCAGCGATTAGGCTAAAAAACGTCAGTTCTGCGCATGCGTATGTGGCGCAATGCGCACGCGTGACGTACGGGCACAACGAACGATGCAGTTTTGCACAGGGTCTAGCAATGCATTTCAGTCACACTGGTTGCCGCAGAGTGACTGACATGAAGTGGGCGTTTCTGGGTGGCAACTGACCATTTTCAGGGAGTGTTCGGAAAAATGCAGGCGTGCCAGGGAAAACGCAGGTGTGGCTGGGCGAACGCTGGGTGGGTGTGTGACGTCAAATCCGGAACTGAATAGTCTGAAATTATTGCAAGTTGAAAATGGAGCTACTCTGAAACTACACAAAAAAAATTTGCAGGCGCTTTGTGATACAACCGTTCTCACTTCTGCTAAGCTAAAATACACTCAGTGGGCAGCGGCATAGCATTTGCACAGCTGCTACAAATGCTAGTGAGCGATCACCTCGGAATGACCCTCTAAATCCGAACCTGCACATCTCTACTAAAAACATGGCGCCGGTGCAACTGCATTCTCATTATTCTCAATTTCTGCATATGCATTGCATTTATGTGACTGCATACGCAAATTTGCAAATGCATTTGTGGGTGTCTTTTTCCCTTCTGGGCAGCTCTTCACATGTGTTTTTTTAGCATAAGCAGTATTGAAATAAATTGCACTGTCTGTCTCAATAGCAATCCAACCTGAATGAGGTCCATAGTTCTTATTATATTTCACTAGATGTAATGTCTGGCATTACCTTGCTTTTGTTTATTTATTTTATCGTCACTATTGCCCTCTCTTTATCTCCAACCCAATCCTTATTTCTCCTACCAACAATTGTTCTACTTTATCCCAACCTCTTCTTCTTCCTCCACCACTATCTCTCTCTATCACCGCCTCTTCCTCCCTTCTGTAACATCTCTGACACTGGTGGGAGGGGTCAGAGGTCATACCAACTGTCAGATATGCCAACAGGATGACAATTTTTTTAGCAGTTAATTTTATTAAATAGAAATGGCTATGGTAAAGCAAGTTAGGTTATTACTCCAGATAGATTTGTGAAAACTGTACTTCTGGACAGTGTGGCTATCTCTGAACCATCTCTACTTTAGTGGATGGAATAAAACACAAATGACTTGTTCTAAGCTTCCATCAATCTTAACATAATATCAGTATTATCGCAGATGGTTCTAAGTTTAATATGTTTTTAAGTATATTGTTTACTTCATATAAGAAATATTGAATATCATCAGAAACCGTTGACGTTCCCGAACCAATGATGTATTTCACATCAATACTGCCAAAGTGTTATTTCAATGTCCTGTCCCTAGAAGCCATATAGATGTTGTAGACACTGTTCTTCTTGCTACCCTCCTTGTGTGTAGTATATTGGAAGTTAAAGGTCTCTGAAAATATGGTGGATGATTGAAGTACAAGTCAGTTTTTTTTATACCCAACATGTTTTATCCATGTACAGATTTTTTTCAAGGACCCGTCACAGGAGTAATGCATAATGCTTCTGGGCAAATTACCAAGAGCCCCAGCTGAGAAATTGCATCTGATAATGGGCGGGATGTACTTAGCAGAAAATGCGGTAAACTCCCTGTTTACCGCATTTTCCTAATGTACTAACCCCCGGCCGGCAGGACAGCGCCGCGGCGCTGTGTGAGGGATCCGATCGGATCCCTCCCAGCATGCCCTGCGGCCGCCCCCGTCACCCCGCGCATGCGCAGACTGACTTCTGGGGCCGAATCCCGGAAGTCAGGCTGCCACTGCGCATCGCGGAGGACAGCTCTTATCGGAAGAGCTGTCCTCCGCAATGCTGATCGCATATGTTAGTACATATGCGATCAGCATCGTGGCGATGGGCGGCGATGTACATTAGTACATCCCGCCCAATATGCTTTCCCAGCAAATATAGATGTTGGACTGTTGGTTGGTTTTACTGGTTTATGATGGTACTTTATTATAGAATTTGTGGTTAGTTGGGGATATTATTATATTGACATGGGCTATTCTTTCCTCAAATTGCTAAGTGGGGTGAGGAGGCACAGAACTATCTCATTCCAAATCTTTTTCTTTGCATATTAGAATGGCTGTAATGCCTCCAGCTATTGCCACTTGATAGTATTAAGAATGTGAGTAATTTATCTATATTCTATATGAAGGTGGCATGCTGGAAATGATCAGTGCATTCCAGCTATTTAAGTAGGTGCTAAAACCAGTGGCGGATACAGACAGGGGTGAAAAGGGCGAATGCCTCCCCTACACATATTGTGGCGGGTCCGGTTACCGCGATGACCAGCACCGGTGGGCTGCGGCAGCACTAACACAGCCGCCGCGCCCGCCGCCGCTGAGAGTCTAAGTGAGGGAGAGAATAGTAAGTGCAGGGGGCCGGAGGCCGGAGCAAGCAGTGTGTTACTCACTGTCTTCTCCGCCGCGCCTGGCTCTCCTCCCCAGTCCCAGCGGTAGCGTCTATTTTCCCTTCATGGAGAGGACCTTCCAGGTCCTGATTACGAAGGGAGCATAGACACCATGTCTCAGCCGCTCCGGCTCCTCCTCCTCCTCAGTGATATGATGCCTCTGCGCAATGACAAACACTGTCATGTGCAGTAGGCATTTGTGGATGCCAAGGATTCATTCAGCGGCAGCCTGGCGCCATTTTTACAGCAGCGGAGGAGCGGGCACGGAGAGAGGAGCTAAAATCTGTAATTGCCTCGTTGTATGTAGGTGAGCTGTCTAGATCTGTCACTCTGTCACTTTCCGTGTCACTTTCTCTGTCACTCTGTCACTTTCCCTATCCCTTTATCACTCTCCCTGTCCCTATGTCCCTGCTGTCTCATTCCATGGCTTGATGTGCATTTCGGCTCATTCTGTGTGCTATAATGTGAATTTCGGCTCATACCATGTGCTACAATGTGAATTTCGGCTCATTCAGTGTGCTACAATGTGAATTTCGGCTCATTCAGTGTGCTACAATGTGAATTTCGGCTCATTCAGTGTGCTATAATGTGAATTTCGGCTCATTCTGTGAGCTATAATGTGAATTTTGGCTCATTCAGTGTGCTATAATGTGAGTTTCGGCTCATTCTGTGTGCTACAATGTGAATTTTGGCTCATATCGTGTGCTATAATGTGCATTTCGGCTCATTCAGTGTGCTACAATGTGAATTTCGGCTCATTCAGTGTGCTACAATGTGAATTTCAGCTCATTCAGTGTTCTATAATGTGAATTTCGGCTCATTCAGTGTGCTACAATGGGAATTTTGGCTCATTCAGTGTGCTATAATGTGAGTTTCGGCTCATTCAGTGTGCTATAATGTGAGTTTCGGCCCAGTCAGTGTGCTACAATGTGAATTTCGGCTCATTCTGTGTGCTATAATGTGACTTTTGGCTCATACCGTGTGCTATAATGTGAATTTCGGCTCATTCAGTGTGCTACAATGTGAATTTCGGCTCATTCAGTGTGCTATAATGTGAATTTTGGCTCATTCAGTGTGCTACAATGTGAATTTTGGCTCATTCAGTGTGCTATAATGTGAATTTCGTCTCATTCTGTGTGGTATAATGTGAATTTCAGCTCATACTGTGTGCTATAATATGTACCATTGTTGTCCTATTACTTATGCCATCACAGGATCTATTAAAAGAAATGAGTATTTATATAAAGCATTTTTAACTGCTAAAGTACATTTATTTCACTTTTTTTTTTTTTTATTCCTCTCTGAAAGTGGACTGTGAGCCCAAATCTAGACTGCATGATTGTGCATGTGTGATCTACGAATGTGCAGATACATGCGGGAATGGCAATTCGCCAGTCTGTATCACCAGTGCGCAGGGTTCTCTCCAATAGCTGGCAACAATAGGAAATTTTAGAAGCGAACGAGAGGGGCATTTCTAAGTGGGAGGAGCTATGATTAGGGGGAGGAGTCATAATTTTTAAACCGGCCCCCCCCTAAAAGTTAAGTCTACATCCGCCACTGGCTACAACAGGTTGGCCATCCCCCTTCTCTTGGCACTCCACCATGGAGCAGCGGAGCCTACTAAAGTTCTCACTAAGATGAGAAGAAGGCAGTTCTCTCACCCATTGCACCCAAATGTCTAATAATGGCTCTGGCTAGTAATTTCAACCACTAGGTGGGACCACACCTAGAGCTATAATCAGTTCTGAAGGCCAAAGTTCCAGAAGGATATACAGTTAGTAACCTAGAGATTGTGCGACTGGGAAATTAAAATGGTGCATGGCCTGTACTATAGACCTTAACAGGATACCAAGACACCAATATGTACACTTTGGATCACAGATGGAAGAGGGGGTATGGTTTGATAGAAGCTTTAAAATATACAGTAGCAAGGTTTTCAACAAGGCATAATAAGAAGGCATTCTACAGGAAGAGATGTATTGTAACAAGAGGATATGCAGATGGTAGTTTATGGTTAGAACAGCGTTAATAAAGGCTAATAAGAACTTAGCTTGGGTTAGCCACGAGGCATACCCTAAGACGATATTTATTAATTTATGCAAATTTACATTGTTAAATATCATTTATTGCTGCTATTCACAGTGATAAGAGATGAAATGTTGGTGCAATACACTATGAAGCTCCAGCCAGGACATTGCACCTGATATAATGCTGTGCTGGAGAAGAAATAACAGTACAGTGATACAGATGTTTCCCCCTTCATCCATTGTTGCGGCTATTTGCGGCAATGCATTAGTGAAAAGTGTGCCTGCAATTGGGCAAGTGCTCTGAGTACACGCGCCACTGAGAATACACTGCCATGATGTGTGCGCACGTGCAAATGCATTGCAAAACAGATGAGGAAGGAGAAGGACACATCTGTAGCTGTAACTTTTGTGATACTGAAGGCTTTGGACCTGGCAGGGACACTGCTCATGAGCACCCTTCAGGCCACTTATGAAAAATAATTGTGAAGAGGGAGGAGAGGCGCACTAGTCTACCGGGAAGGGATAAGAATATACCTCTCTGGACAGTTTTCAACATAGGCATAGGAAGTGAACACTACCTGATGTGGCCGTAGAAACACAGGCAATCTCCTAAAAGTTTAACTTTTTGGAGCTTGTTAAATTGCAACATATCACTATTTCTACATAAAACTATTGGTATGGTGGTAGTTAAAGAAAGCTTAGCAAAATGTCTGTGATACCTCTGGCAATATTGCAGTAATAATTAGTAAAATTAATTTAGCAGAATTTATGCCAGTACATAACAAATAGGCCCCTAAATCTGAGAAAAAGCTAAGCATCTACCAGGTTGTTTGAAACAAAAGGTGCATATTGGAGATATTTTAAAGCGCTCCACATCTGAAAACCTACATGTTCCTAAAATATTTATTTTTAATGTGTTATATTTTTATTTATGACATGGGCATATTGGCATGGACAGCAGCCATCGTGTTCTGAGAAATAAGTGGCCCACAGAGATCAAGTTCCCTGTACAGCCCCAAGGGAATGCCTGATTCCAAGTCTGTAAATATACAATGCAGAAACAAAAGTATATTCTGGTAATTAAACAAGAAGTTATGCATCAACATACTGCTCACATCTTATTCAGATGCAGCACAAATACAGAAAGGCCACCCTTTGGGAATGTCTACAGTGCATCATTAAAAGGTGATGAAGATCACTCAAAGATTTGTGAGTGAATAAATTAAGCTTAGAGAGCTGTTCATAAATAACACTCAAAACATGTTCTGGTAATGTGTGCTTATAGGGCCTGATTCAGAGTTAGATGCATCTAAAGAAAACTAGCAAAACAGCAGCAATTCATGTGTGCAGAGAGATTTACAGTTAGGACACAGAGAGCCCTAGCTTAATTTCCAATGTCAATAACAACAAAGCTGCCCAGCACCTATTTTCTTCCTTGCATGCAAAAAGATAAATACATTTGCACCCCTTGCATTGTAACACGGTTTGCTCCAGGGGCAAATTGCTGCTTGTTTGCTCCATTTTTTATTGGCTCCTAACTCTGAATCAAGGTGGTTATTCAGAGATAAACGCAGATCATTGCATACGCAGCCAGATCTGCGTTCACCTCTGCCCATGCAGGTGACCGCCCAAGCACAGGACAAGTCCACACAGCATGTGTGAGGCTGCCCTCAGATACGTTCGCAATTAGATTGCGAAGGGCATCGGCTTTAAGGTTGACCACTGGCAGCGTAGGCAGTGCCTTTTCCACTTATCTATTTCTATGATTTTACATCCTAAAATGAATGAACCTTTACAGTATTTACTTTATTAGACAATATGATTATCAGTTTTATATTTATTGTAGAGATGAGCAGGTTCGGTTTCCTGACACCCAATCCCCCCCGAACTTCACTCTCCGAACCCGGATCAAGTCAGGCTTGGGTTTTCGTGCCCTATTCGGAAACCAGAACGAGGCAAAATGTCATCATCCCGCTGTCGGATTCTCGCGGGGTTTGGATTCCATATAAGGAGCCACGTGTCGCCATTTTCACTCCGGCATTAGAGAGTGTAAAGAGAAGACGTGTCTCCGTCCTCAGTGTCCTGCATCAGTTCAGTGGTAGTATCTTGTGCTGCATCAGTCCAGTCACAGTGGTGGTGTCCTCTGCTGCCATATGTCCAGTGCTGCTGTATAAGTCCAGTCCAGTGGTGCTGTGTTGTGTTACATCAGTCCAGTGGTGGTGTCTTGTGCTGCATCAGTCCAGTCACAGTGGTAGTGTCCTCTGCTGCCATATGTCCAGTGCTGCTATATAAGTCCAGTCCATTGCAGTGGTGCTGTGTTGTGCTGCATCAGTCCAGTGGTGGTGTCTTGTGCTGCATCATTCCAGTCACAGTGGTGGTGTCCTCTGCTGCCATATGTCCAGTGCTGCTGTATAAGTCCAGTCCAGTGGTGCTGTGTTGTGCTGCATCAGTCCAGTGGTGGTGTCTTGTGCTGCATCATTCCAGTCACAGTGGTGGTATCCTCTGCTGCCATATGTCCAGTGCTGCTATATAAGTCCAGTCCATTGCAGTGGTGCTGTGTTATCCTGCATCAGTACAGTAGTAGTGTCTTGTGCTGCATCAGTCCATTCACAGTGGTGGTGTCCTCTGCTGCCATATGTCCAGTGCTGCTGTATAAGTCCAGTCCATTGCATAATAATCCAGATGTCATTCCCAGGGAAAGAAAAACACCTTCCCCAGAGACTGCTTGTCCAGTAGACACTTCTAATGGGAAACTACTGAACTTTCTGGGGGCACACAGGAGGTGGCAGAATTCTACTGGAGTGAGTGTAGCCTACAGCCCCTAAAACACATCCACCACTTTAAGTAATTTGAGTAAATATGTTATGGTGAAAAAACTGGTGTAAAGCTTTATGTGAATAAGGCATCCTATTTCAGGACATTTTTCTTTAGAAACGTACAGATGGGTCCACATTTATCTTGAACTTTAATGGGATTAACTGAGACTGGCCAGATACACAGTGCACACTATAAGATATAGATGAGCGGGTTCAGACAGGGCACCCCTTGTATTATATGGCAGACAAATGGACATAGGTGTGTTTGGAAAATCTAGTTTTCTCCAGCAGTTGCACTGGATTATGGTTCTGTCTCTTCTGAGTCTGACTGACTTTTGCCACAAATGCGGTCTCATTGGAAAACACTTTGTCAAAATTGCTATTTCCATGTCCACCTTTGTGGCTCTATGTTTCCACAAATCTGATTGTGACATTGAAGCTTGTTTCAAATTCTGCTGTAGGCTTTAATTTAAACCTAGGATTAAGTACAGCAACACCTCTGGAATTATACGGCAGTGCCTCTGGACTTATACAGCAGAGAGGCAGCACCTTTAGACATATACAGCATAGGCAGTATCCCTGGAGAATTACAGAGCAGACAGGCAACAGCACCGCTCGATTTAAACAACAGTGGGGCAGCACCCCTGGACTGATAGGGCAGATGGAGCAGCACCTCTGGAATTGATGTGTTAGACCAAAAACAACACCTGCAAGATGGAATTGTCATTGAGCCCTCCCACCCTTATGTTGTATAAACAGGACATGCACACTATAACAAAACAATAATTTCAGCAACAGGGTCTGCCACATGACTGTGGCTGAAATGATTGCTTTGTTTGGACCCCCACCAAAACAGCAGCAATTAATCTGTCCTTGCACAAACTGGCTCTACAGAGGCAAAATGTCCTCTTCATCAGATTCCCCTGCCCCTTCAGTGTTTACATCCTTATCCTCATCCTCACAGAGAAATAATATTCAAACAAGCCACATCATTTACAATAGGTGTCAGTGGCGTGCTTACGCTATTACCCAAAGTTTCTGATCTTGACAATGACTTACGATGAATGCGCTGCTGGTGACATATAAGGTAATGCTACAGTTTTGCTATTTGGCCATGCTAAAACTGATGCAGGGCATGCTGGCATGTGTAGTTCAACAACAGCTGGGGTGTCAAGGTTAGCCATCACTGTCCTAGGTGGTTAACATCCTTACGCCTACTTATTATGGATTGACAAAGGCAACAGATGGCTTAACACCTGTTGTCTGGATTTGTGGAGAAATAATTCCACACCAAAGAGGTGGCTTTTTTGGTATTTTGCCCAGGCATGACAATACGCTTTTTCATCCCATGGCCAACAGCTGTCTCCACTGGTGCCTTATTCAAACAAACCACATCACCATCAGAATCCTCATCATCAACTTCCTCCTCAGCGCCAGCTACACCAATATCCTCCTCATCCTAGTGTACTTCTACAGTGACATCCTCAATCTCAATATCAGCAACTGGACTGGTGGTGCTCCTACCAGCACTTGCAGGGGGCATGAAAATGGTGGTAGGAGCCTCCTCTTCCTATACAGTCTTGGGAAGGTCAGGCCTAGACATCACAACCGTGGACACACTTGGACTCTCCTTGGAGATTTGTGATTTCTCTGAACGCCCAGTTGTTTATTCCTGTGCTTTAACAAGCTTTATTTTTTTTATTTTTCGAGAAGGAGGAGGGCTTCCATCTTCATGAGAAGCTGAACCACCAGTCATGAACATAGGCCAAGGCTTTAGCCTTTCCTTGCCACTTCGTGGCATGAATGGCATATTGTCAATTTTAAGTTTCTTATAAGATAATTTCTTTTTTATTGGTTCTTAATTTTTGCTTCTTGGATTTTACATGCCCTCTATGACATTGGGCATTGGCCTTAGCAGATGACGTTGATGGAATTGCATCGTCAATGTCATGACTGGTGGCAGCAGCAGCTTCAGTACTAGTACTAGGAACTGGAAGTGGTTCCTGATCTTTCACTATTTTTTCCTCCATATTTTTGTTCTCCATTTCATAGGACATCACCCCTTTATTATTACAGTGCACAGAACAGTGCCCCTTTATTTTCACGGCATCCCTACATTTTTACAGCATACAAGACAGGGCCAGTGTACATTTATTTTCACAGCACCCCTGTATTTTTACAATACCCCTATAACTTTACAGCAAACAGGACAGTGCCAGCACCCCTGTATTTTCACAACACCCCTGTAAATTTACAGCATACAAGACAGGGCCAGCACCCCTTTATATTCACAGCACCCCTGTATTTTTAAAGCATACAGGATAGGGCCAGTGTACATTTTTACAGCACCCCTGTATTTTTACAGCATACAGGACAGGGCCAGTGTACCTTTATTTTAACAGCACTCCTGTATCTTTACAGGATACAGGACAGGGCTAGTGCACATTTATTTTCAGGTACCCCGGCATTTTTACAGCATACAGGACAGGGCCAGCACCTCTGTATTCTCACAACACCCCATCATTTTAAAGCATACAAGACAGGGCCAGCACCTCTTTATATTCACAGCACCCCTGTATTTTTACAGCATACAGGATAGGACCAGTGTACATTTATTTTCACTGCACCCATGAATTTTTACAGCATACAAGACAGGGCCAGTGTACATTTATTTTCACTGCACCCCTGAATTTTTACAGCATACAAGACAGGGCCAGCGTACATTTATTTTCACTGCACCCCTGCATTTTTACAGCATACAAGACAGGGCAACACCCCTGTATTTTCACAGCATACAAAGGACAGTGCCCTTGTACAGCAAACTGATAGCCAGGACAGCAACACCCATGTACAGGTGCAGCACCCATAACAGCACATGAAACACCAGTGACAGCCAGGACAGCATCACTAATATCGCAGGGACACCATGGTGACAGGACAGCACCCCTAGAGAGCACACACTGACCCCACACTATGCCACCACCCACATAGAGTGACAGAGGTCTGTCTCCCTCACTCTCCAAGTCCCAAGTGAATATGACGTGCGGCTCTTTATATGGAATCCAAAACACGAGAGAATCTGACAGTGGGCATGATGATGTTTTGCCTCGTTCTGGGATCTGAGTCTAGCGGGAAGTCCCGAGCCGGACTCGGTTCCCATCTCAGATCATGAAGTTTTTTTTTTTTTTGGTTTTTTTTTTGGGGGGGGGGGGGTGTTTCAGTTCTGTGAGAGTAGAACCCGCTTATCTTTAGATAAATAAAGCATATCCGCTTGGAATAAGAGTACTGTACCTAAGTCTAAATTTGTCCCTTTGCTAAATGCTATTGAGATGTTTTAGGCGATATTATATAAAATAACATTACATTTTCTGTATATGCTGTAGTATACATTTTATAGAGCTTATCTAGGCCATAACAAGTAAATCCACTAGGGTTGCTGCATCATTATGGCCTGTAAAGACTACTTATCCATGCTATTTATGCAATACAAATTATCTGCAATTTCTGAAACCATATGAATCTGGGGATACTGTCTCAGAGTTTCTAAAGCTTTGCCAGGCTTTAATCTGCTGAAATCCTGAACAGTTATTGCAGCAATATGAATAGGCTTCACCATTTAAAAGTAGCACTAATGCTGAAAAGTGCCACATGTTCCCCTACACATCAATGTGCTGCTTAGTCATGTAATACCGCAAGTCTAGTGGTAGAAGCCCCCACTGATCATTAGTGTCTTTTAAACATAAAGTAAAGGATGGATTAAAGTAATTTGAATTAAAAGAGAAAGACATTTCAACATTTTACCTTTACTACCCTATCCTTAAAACAAATTGATTTTGGTGACATTTCATTCCAGCTTATTATAAGCCAGTTAAATCTATCTGTTTTGCATATAGATCTTGGCACAAAATGCAAGCAAGAAAGGTAAAGAAATATCAAAATAAAAGCACACATTCCTGGGACACACTGCTAACCTGATTCATATTATTAGAGAACATACTACCTACCATAGTGCTGTCTAGCTGATGGCCTACTCGTTGCATATATAGCTACTCGCTGCAAAAGTGTGACTTCATACACGCTGCCTATGGCTCCAAAATAATACATCATTCTTTACCGAAGAAGTAGAACTGCACTGAACTAGTAGAACCTGCAGAAGTAAATTCATAGTGACAGGTGCACTTTAAAAGCCACAGCATGGAAAGCCTGAACTAATCACATTACAGGGCTGCTCAGTAACTCCTGGAACTGGGCTCATTTCTTTATACTATGCAAAAGAAATGCTGAGTATTAAAGCATACTTGCCTACCTGACCCTCTCCATGAGGGAGAAATTCTCTGTTCCTGGACTTTCCTGGTAATGTATGATTGCCGTCACCTGTGGTGAAACCCCTTTCTTATCAATTAACTAGCTCTACACAGGTGATGGCAATCATACATTACCAGGAAAGTCCAGGAACAGAGCATTTTCTCCCTCATGGAGAGGGTCAGGTAGGAAAGTATGCATTAAAGCAGGTCATGTACAAACCCGGCAAAATATGCACCAAGCATTTATTCCTCAGGACTACACAGCAGGCCGTCATAAGGATATTTGTGTTTGACAGGTATTCTTCGCTCTCAGCATGTGTCCGCACACTGGGGCTGTTCCTGAGTCAGATGCAGATAGGGCTGTGTTTTGTGCCGCAGATGCCTTTGTAACTTTATGCTAATGCCGCTACATAATCCTACCCTGGTGTAGATCCGTATGTCCGAACGTGCAAGGACTGAGGCGCTCACTGTCAGCATCTGTATACATTACAATACCAATTGGCGCATCTAGCAATCACACTATCCCATCATCAAACATATTCGGAGGTGTTGCACCCAGTGTCAGAGTGCTGAACCCAGTGTCAGAGAAGTACCGAGCCGGACTCGGTTCCTGGCTCGGAACGTGAAGTTTGGGGGGGTGCAGGTTCTCAGTCCGAGTATGGCCTCCTATGTGAGCATCTTTGTACAGAACCGCTTCCCCCAACTTGACTGCGACATGTGTGAGGACGTTAACCACCTAGGAACATCCTCCCTTATATGTCACCTGCAGCACATTCATCAAAAGTCATTGTCAAGTTCAGAAACTTTGGGTAATAGCATAAGCAGGCTACTGACACCTAAATCCCTTCTTTCTGTTGTACTCACTTTCCTGCAATCCACACCACCAACTCCCTCAACGTCAATTTCCTCCTCAGTCAGGAACCTAAGTAGTCCTGCATGCATGTCACTAGCATGACTGACGAGTCCTCTCCTATCCGGGATTCCTTCAGAGGATCCTTGAGTGGTACGCCTACTGCTGCTGCGAGTCGATCGTCATCCCAGAGAGGAAGTCGGAAGACCACTTGTACTACTTCAACGAAGCAACTGACTGTCCAACAGTCCTTTGCAAGGATGATGAAATATGACAGCAGTCACCCTGTTGCAAAGCTGATTACTGAGGCCATAACAGCTATGCTGTGTCACAACTGAGGGCCTGAGCTGACGGGAGGCAGCCTCAGTTGTAGGGGCTGAGATGTACCGGAACCTGGGAGGTTGTATCAGACCCCTGGACATGTAAGTAACATGAATAATAACTGCCCGAAGGCGTGACCACGACAACTTGGATAAAAGTCAATGATGTTTATTATGACAACTCCGCAACACAGCAGCAGTAAAAGAAAATGTAAAAGTCAGCAAAGAATAAATACAGTTCCTGGGTACTACAGGATGGCAGGAGCCACAGGGCACTGGTAGTGTGAGATAGTTCTTATAATCTTCTAGATGGAAAGTCCTTACCAGGCCCGACTGTAGCAATGGAGATAACCCAGGATTGTGCCAGCTGGTGTTCCAGGAAAAGCTGGGTTGCTGAAGATAAAACGGCTGCTGTGGATACTGGCTGGAACCAGACTGTTGTTAGCACGGAGTGGATACTGGCTGGAACCAGTTAAATAATAAATGAACTTGGGAGCGATGAAATATGAACTGAAATGTAGAACTTGAGAGCGGAGAAATAATAATACCGGTGGAGAGTGGTAAAGTGTAGAAAGGACACCGGCCCTTTAAGAGAAGCTGTACTCTGCTGGAAGCTGAGCTGGAAGCAGGTAATGTTGTAGCTGGAAACAGATGAATCCACAATGGATTGGAGAGTCAGGCTACACCGCAGTGGAATGCTGGTGCGGGTCTCTATGGTGGAAGTCTTGAGACAGGAGCTGGAACCTGGAAGACAATCACAGGAGAGAGACAAACAGGAACTAGGTTTGACAACCAAAGCACTGACGCCTTCCTTGCTCAGGCACAGTGTATTTATACCTGCAGCAAGGAAGGGATTGGCTAGGCAATTATGCAGATTATCAATACTGAGAACAGATTGGTGGAAATGATCAGCTGACAGAATCCAAGATGGCTGCGCCCATGCAGACACTTGGAGGGAAGTTTGGTTTGTAATCCATGTGGTAATGAAAACAGTAATGGCGGCGCCGGCCACCGGAGACAGGAGGCGCCAGGCTGACAGATGCACATCCAACCACGCGGACACAGCGGAGGCCGCGGCTGACGTAATCGCCACTCAGACACTCTGCATGCAGCAGTTCAGGGACGGCGGCGGAGGCCGCGGGAGACGCCATGCCAGGTGTAATATGGCGTTTACTGTGACAGCGTCCCAGAGTGACAGGAGAGGATACAGGAATGTACACATCAGGATAACAGATGGGATCCGGTCCTGGAGCGCTGAGCCAGCCTTAGGAGGCATCTGATGGGTAAGAAATGGCGTCCAGATACCCGGATCGTGACAGCACCCCCCCCCTTTAGGAGTGGCCCCAGGACACTTCTTTGGCTTTTGAGGAAACTTGGAATGGAATCTCCGGACCAAGGCAGGAGCATGGACATCAGAAGCATTGGTCCATGAACGTTCCTCAGGACCATAACCCTTCCAGTCAATAAGATATTGTAGTTGACCGTAACGGTGACGTGAGTCCAGGATCTTGGCCACTTCATACTCAACGCCTCGTTGAGTTTGGACTTTCGGAGTTGGAGGAAGTGAGGAATGAAACCGATTCAAGATCAGCGGTTTCAACAGGGAAACATGGAATGTCCTGGGTATTTTTAAGAAGGGAGGCAACTGGAGTCTGTAAGCAACAGGATTGATGACTTGTTCAATCTTGAAAGGACCGATATAGCGAGGTGCAAACTTCATACTGGGAACTCTTAACCTCAAATTCTTCGTGGATAACCATACCCGATCACCCACCTTGAGAGCAGGAACTGCTCGACGCTTCTTATCCGCAAACTTCTTGTACCTGAACGATGCCTTGAGCAGAGCTGATCGTACGCTCTTCCAGATATTGGCAAACTGATGCAAGGTGATATCCACTGCGGGAACAGAAGTTGCTGGAAGCGGTTGGAACTCAGGGACTTTAGGGTGGAATCCAAAGTTAGTGAAGAATGGTGTTGAAGCAGATGAAGAATGATACTGGTTGTTATGACAGAACTCGGCCCAGGGAAGTAATTGAACCCAGTCATCTTGAGAGGAGGACACATAGATGCGGAGGAAGGCCTCCAAGTCCTGATTCACCCTCTCGGTTTGACCATTGGTCTGAGGATGGTAAGCCGTGGAAAACTTTAGCTTGACTTGGAGGACTTGACATAAACTTCGCCAGAATTTGGCTGTGAATTGAACTCCTCGATCTGAGATAATTTATTCAGGAAGACCGTGGAGTCGGAAGATCTCTTGTATGAATACTTGAGCCAACTTGGAAGCTGACGGAAGACCGGTGAGAGGAATGAAGTGTGCCATCTTGGTGAACCGGTCAACTACCACCCAGATGGTATTGAACTTGTTGCACATGGGTAAATCTGTAATAAAATCCATCGACAAATGGGTCCAAGGTCAACGGGGAACAGATAGTGGAACCAGTTGCCCCGCAGGCGACTGGCGGGATACCTTATGTTGAGCACACTTTGGGCAAGATGCAATAAACTCCAAGACGTCCTTTTTCAGAGTTGGCCACCAATAGGACCTAGAGATAAACTCCAGGGTTTTTTGGATACCTGTATGTCCGGCAAAACGGGAAGCATGGGCCCAATGCATGAGCTTCTTCCTTAGCATCGGTTTCACAAAACTTTTCTCTGATGGGGGCGTAGAGTCCATCCCTACCGTGGAGAATGCCAACGGATTTATAATAGGATGCTTGTCTGAAGACTCTGACTCATTTTCTTGCTCCCATGAGCGGGAAAGGGCATCGGCCTTGCGATTCTGAGAGCCCGGACAGAACTGGAGTTTAAAGTCGAACCTGGAAAAGAAAAGTGCCCATCTGGCCTGACGAGGGTTGAGACATTGTGCGCCTTTCAGATATAAAAGGTTCTTGTGGTCTGTAAGTATGGTGATTGAATGAGAAGCTCCCTCCAACAGATACCTCCACTCTTCTAGAGCGAGCTTGATGGCTAGCAACTCCTGGTCGCCAATGGCATAGTTGCGCTCAGCTGGGGAGAACTTCCGGGAGAAGAAACTGCAAGGGTGTAAATGGCCATCTTTAGCCCTCTGAGATAACACCGCTCCTACTCCAACGGAGGAGGCATCCACCTCTAAGATGAAAGGAGAGTCGATGTCAGGCTGTTTCAGAACAGGCGCAGAGATGAACCTTTGTTTTAAAAGATGAAATGCTTGCATGGCTTCTTCAGACCACTTGGACGGGTTAGCACCCTTCTTAGTGAAAGCAGTAATAGGCGCCACAATGGTGGAAAAGTCTCGTATAAACTTTCGGTAATAGTTGGCGAACCCTAAGAACCTCTGGACCCCTTTGAGGGTTAAGGGTACCGGCCAATTTTGGATTGCTTGTAGTTTCTCAGGATCCATCTCTAGTCCGGAACCGGACACAATGTACCCTAGAAACGGAATGGACTTGACTTCAAAGACGCATTTTTCTAATTTGCAATAGAGATGATTGACACGGAGACGGGACAGAACCTCTTTAACCCAAAAACGATGTTCCTCTAAATCGTTGGCAAAAATGAGGATATCGTCTAGATAGACCACGACATGACGGTATAGAATGTCTCTGAAGATCTCATTGACAAAATGCTGGAAGACAGCTGGAGCATTGCTCAATCCGAAGGGCATGACGAGGTACTCATAATGTCCGTCACGGGTGTTAAAGGCGGTCTTCCACTCGTCACCCTCACGGATCCGGATGAGATTGTATGCACCTCTCAAGTCCAGCTTTGTAAAGATGGTAGCTCCGCTAACTCTGTCAAAGAGCTCAGTAATCAGGGGTAAAGGATAACGGTTCTTGATGGTAATGTCGTTCAAACCTCTGTAGTCGATGCACGGCCGCAGACCACCATCTTTCTTTTTTACAAAAAAGAAGCCTGCGCCGGCTGGAGAAGAAGAAGGTCGAATGAACCCCTTTGCTAGGTTCTCTTTAATATATTCCTCCATAGAATGCGTCTCAGGCAGAGACAACGGATAAGTTCGGCCTCGAGGTGGAACCTTCCCTGGAACGAGATCAATCGGGCAGTCCCATTCTCTATGAGGAGGAAGGATATCAGCAGAAGCTTTACTGAACACATCCGTGAAATCTTGATATGGAGGAGGTGGAACATCAGACGACCTGGGGGAGGAAGAACAGACAGGCAATACTTTAAACAAACATGTCTCAGCACAGGAGGAACCCCATGCCAGGATTTGCGTAGTCTTCCAATCAATTGTAGGATTGTGAAGACGGAGCCATGGAAGGCCCAGGACCACAGGATGTGTGGCTCTTGGAATCACTAAAAAAGAAATAAGTTCGGAATGAAGAACTCCCACTCTCAGACGAACTGGTAGAGTCCTTAAAGAAATAACTGCATCAAAAATTTTGCTGCCATCCACGGCAGTTAAAGAAATGGACGAAGGAAGTCTCTCGGTGGGTAGGGACCACCGTTTAACATAGGCTTCGGTAATAAAGTTCCCAGCTGCTCCGGAATCAAGGAGGGCAATGACGTTCCGATAACGTTGAGCAACTTGAAGCGAGACTGGGAGATTACAATCTTGAGGAGATGGAGAGGAGATCATTACTCCTAGCCGGCCCTCTCCTTGGCGAGCTAGGATTTGGAGTTTCCCGGACGTTTGGGACAGGCATTAATGGTGTGAGACGGAGCTGCACAATAGAGACAGAGAGACTCGGAGAGACGTCTTCGGCGCTCAGCAGGAGTTATACGGGAACGGCCAAGTTGCATGGGCTCATCTTTAGATGGTGACAGTTGACGAGGAGGAGGAGCAGAAGATTTTGGAGCAGATGATCTTCCATGCTCAGTTGCTCTCTCTCTGAAACGTAAATCAACTTTCGTGCAGAGTGAGATTAGCTCATCTAACTTAGAAGGTAAGTCTCTGGTAGCTAACTCATCTTTAATACGCTCAGATAAGCCATGCCAGAATGCAGCATACAGGGCCTCGTAGTTCCATGCCAGTTCGGATGCCAGGATCTGGAACTGTATCAGATATTGTCCTACAGTACGTGACCCCTGGCGTAAACGGAGAATCTCGGATGAAGCTGAGGTTACCCGGCCTGGCTCGTCGAAGATGCGCCTGAATGTTGACACGAAGGCAGTGTAGGAAGATAGCAGGGTGTCGGACCTCTCCCATAACGGTGATGCCCAATCAAGGGCTGAGCCACTGAGAAGAGAAATAATGTAGGCAATTTTTGTACGGTCACTGGGAAAATTGCCAGGTTGTAGCTCAAACTGAATCTCACACTGGTTGAGAAATCCCCTGCAGAATCTTGGAGATCCGTCAAATTTTGCTGGCGTTGGAAGATGAAGACGTGGAGCAGAAATGGGTAAGGTGGGTGGGGTTGTAGCTGGAGTCACTGTGGTTGACGCACCAGACGCGCCTGATCCACGGAGAGTTGTCTGAATCCCATCCAGCCGAGTAGAGAGATCCTGGAGACAGCGGATGATGTGGCCCTGTGCAGCCTCCTGATGTTCTAGTCGGGCTGCCAGTTCTTGCATCGGCCTGGCCGCTTGATCCTGGTCTCCGGCTGGATTCATTAGGTCAGTGCTTACTGTCACAACTGAGGGCCTGAGCTGACGGGAGGCAGCCTCAGTTGTAGGGGCTGAGATGTACCGGAACCTGGGAGGTTGTATCAGACCCCTGGACATGTAAGTAACATGAATAATAACTGCCCGAAGGCGTGACCACGACAACTTGGATAAAAGTCAATGATGTTTATTATGACAACTCCGCAACACAGCAGCAGTAAAAGAAAACGTAAAAGTCAGCAAAGAAAAAATACAGTTCCTGGGTACTACAGGATGGCAGGAGCCACAGGGCACTGGTAGTGTGAGATAGTTCTTATAATCTTCTAGATGGAAAGTCCTTACCAGGCCCGACTGTAGCAATGGAGATAACCCAGGATTGTGCCAGCTGGTGTTCCAGGAAAAGCTGGGTTGCTGAAGATAAAACGGCTGCTGTGGATACTGGCTGGAACCAGACTGTTGTTAGCACGGAGTGGATACTGGCTGGAACCAGTTAAATAATAAATGAACTTGGGAGCGATGAAATATGAACTGAAATGTAGAACTTGAGAGCGGAGAAATAATAATACCGGTGGAGAGTGGTAAAGTGTAGAAAGGACACCGGCCCTTTAAGAGAAGCTGTACTCTGCTGGAAGCTGAGCTGGAAGCAGGTAATGTTGTAGCTGGAAACAGATGAATCCACAATGGATTGGAGAGTCAGGCTACACCGCAGGTGGAATGCTGGTGCGGGTCTCTATGGTGGAAGTCTTGAGACAGGAGCTGGAACCTGGAAGACAATCACAGGAGAGAGACAAACAGGAACTAGGTTTGACAACCAAAGCACTGACGCCTTCCTTGCTCAGGCACAGTGTATTTATACCTGCAGCAAGGAAGGGATTGGCTAGGCAATTATGCAGATTATCAATACTGAGAACAGATTGGTGGAAATGATCAGCTGACAGAATCCAAGATGGCTGCGCCCATGCAGACACTTGGAGGGAAGTTTGGTTTGTAATCCATGTGGTAATGAAAACAGTAATGGCGGCGCCGGCCACCGGAGACAGGAGGCGCCAGGCTGACAGATGCACATCCAACCACGCGGACACAGCGGAGGCCGCGGCTGACGTAATCGCCACTCAGACACTCTGCATGCAGAAGTTCAGGGATGGCGGCGGAGGCCGCGGGAGACGCCATGCCAGGTGTAATATGGCGTTTACTGTGACAGCGTCCCAGAGTGACAGGAGAGGATACAGGAATGTACACATCAGGATAACAGATGGGATCCGGTCCTGGAGCGCTGAGCCAGCCTTAGGAGGCATCTGATGGGTAAGAAATGGCGTCCAGATACCCGGATCGTGACATGCTGGTGTTAGACGTGCATCCAGTATTCGCTATTAGTCTAGTGGGATTTAGACAGTTGATGGATGTACTGTGTCCCCTGTACCAAATCCCATCTAGATTCCACTTCACTAGGCAAGCGATTCCTTGACTGTACAGGGACATTAAGAAAAGTGTCCTTAGTGTCCTGAAAAATGCAGTTGTACCCACTGTCCACTTAACTAGGACTTGTGGACAGTGAAGCAGGGAAAACTAGATGACTGTGACAGCCCACTGGGTAAATGTATTGCCTTCTGCAACAACAGCAGTGGCACCAGCAGCAGCATCTCACAAACGCCAACTCATTTATAGGCAGGCTACGATGTGTATCACCGGTTTCCGTAAGAGGCACACCACTGACAACCTCTTACGGAAACCGAGGGACATCATCGCACAATGGCTTACCCCACTTAGACTCTCCTGGGGATTTGTGATATCTGACAACGCCACCAATATTGTGCGTGCATTACATCTGGGCAAATTCAAGCACGTCCAATGTTTTGCACATACACTTAATTTGGTGGTGCAGAATAAAAAAAAAAATAACAGGGCATGCAGGAGATGCTGTCGGTGGCCCAAAAATTTGTGGACCACTTTCGACATTCAGCGACTGCGTGCCAAAGACTGGAGCGCCAGCAAACACTCCTGAACCTGCCCAGCCATCACCTGAAGCAAGAGGTGGTAACGAGATGGAATTCAACACTCCATATGCTTCAGAAGAAGGAGGAGCAGCAAAAGGCTATTCAAGCCTATACATCTACCTATGATATAGGCAAAGGAGGGGGAGTGCACCTGACTCAAGCACAGTTGAGAATGATTTCTGTGTTGTGCAAGGTTCTCCAACCCTTCAAACTTGCCACACGTGAAGTCAGTTCAGACACTGCCAGTTTGAGTCAGGTCATTCCCCTCATCAGGCTTTTGCAAAAGCAGCTGGAGAAATTGAAGGATGAGCTAAGATGGAGCGATTCCACTAAGTATGTGGGACTTGTGGATGGAGCCCTTCATTCGCTTTGCCAGGATTGAAGGGTGGTTAATATGTTGAAATCAGAGCACTACATTTTGGCCACCATGCTCAATACTGGGTTTAAAGCCTACACTGTATCTCTCCTTCCAGCAGACACAAGTCTGCAGAGGTGCATAGACCTGCTGGTGAGAAAATTGTCAATTTAAGCGGAACGTGACCTGTCAACAGCTCTGCCTTCATTTTCTCCTGCAACTAGGGCTGCGAGGAAAAGAATAAGATTTCCTAGCCCACCAGTTGGCGGTGATGCAGGGCAGTCAGGAGTGAGTGCTAACATCTGGTCTGGACTGAAGGAGCTGCCAACTATTACTGACATGTCCACTGTCCCTGCATATGATGCTGTCACCATTGAAAAAATGGTGGATTATTATATCAGTGACAGCATCCAAGTAGGCATGTCAGACAGTCCGTATGTATACTAGCAAGAGAAAGAGGCAATTTGAAGGCCAATTGCACAAACTGGCATTATTTTACCTAAGTTGCCCCCCCCCTCCAGTGTGTACTCTGAAAAAGTGTTTAGTGCAGCCGGTAACCTTGTCAGCGATCGGCATAGGAGGTTACTTCCATAAAAGTGGAGAAGATGCTGTTCATCAAAATTAATTATAAATTCTTCCAGAAAGACCTTTATCAGCAATTGCCTCCAGAAAGTACACAGGGACCTGTGATGGTGGATTCCAGTGGGGACAAATTAATACTCTGTGAGGATGAGGATGTACACACTAAAAGGGGCGAGGAATCGGCGGATGAAGATGACGACGATATCTTGCCTCTTTAGAGCCAGTTTGTGCAAGGAGAGATTAATTGCTTGTTTTTGGTGGAAAGATTAATTGCTTCTTTTTTAGTGGTGGCCCAAATAAAGCCACAGTCATGTGGCAGACCCAGTCACTAAAATGATTGGTTTGTTAAAGTTTGCATGTCCTGTTTATACAACATAAGGGTGGGTGGGAGGACAATTCCATCTTGCACCTCTTTTTTTTCTTTGCATTATGTGCTCTTTGGGGCCTTGTTTTTAAAATTGCCATCCTGTCTACCACTGCAGTGCCATTCCTAGATAGGCCAGGTGTTTTTGCAGCCCACTTGTATCGCTTAGCTTAGTCATCCAGCTACCTTGATGCAACCTTTTGGCCTAAAAACAATATTGTGAGGTGCTCAGAATAGCCTGGAAATGAGTGGAAATGAATGCTATTGAAGTTAATAATACTGTAGGATCAAACTTACCCCCAAATTCTGTGATTTTAGCTGTTTTTATGTTTTTTCAAAAAACATCCGGATCCAAAGCAAAACCAAAACCCGAAAGGATGGTTCTGGCAAAACCAATCCAGATCCAAAACATGAACGGAGATCCATATACAAAAACAAAAAACAAAACCCGAAAGGTGTCCGCCGCACATCTCTAATGTAGAGTCATGTACATCTCGAGATTTGTACGGCTCAGCAAATTGGGGAAATCCGCTATATCTGCATATACACACATAATGCAAGGGTATAATATATACTGTGCGCTATAATAATAATAATAATCACGACTAAGACATATTTATTTTTGGATTTAAGCAAAGTCAGAGCAGGAAAGAAGGGACATGGAGTTGCTTTATAAGGAGATGATGAAATAAAATCAGGTTCAATACAGGGCAACGAAGAAACAATTGAGAGTATTTGGGTAACTTTATAAGTTCTATCTAATATACACAATATATAGATCACCAGGTCAAGATAAGTAATTAGATAGATTATTAATAAAGGAAATCAGTGAAAGGTCATGTGATTATTGTGGCAGGCTTTAATATGCATGATCTGGACCATAATATACCATCTCTCAAACAATTAGACAACCAACACACAAGAAAGCATTCTTACTGTAGATTTCATTTTCACAAACGCAAATATATGGGGGAAATTAAGGAACCACATTTTTTCTGGGATGGTTTGAAACAACACACATCACTTACTCACAACACTGGTAATTAGATATTAAGCGGTGTGGCTCTCAAATTCCACAGTTTGATTACTGAAATTAGATAAAGTAGTAGGAAAGATGCATTTTTGTGGTTTTTGCATGTTGTTCCGAAGAACACAAATGGACTGGACTTAAGCAATAAGGAAGGTGCGAATTAACGCCTGAAGAGGCCTCCCTACCTCAGCCCTTGTGCTGGCTAGTGGGTTCATCCTCATCTATGGTGCCATCTTCCCACTGATATTTGGGAAGACAGCACCTGCGTACAAGACTTCAAAGACTATGAACAGTGCTAGAGTCTTTGCTTTCACTGCATGGTGCCATCTTCCTGTGTCCCGCATTGGAGCTGCAGACATGGTAAAAAATAACCAGCAAAATGGACATGGCACATGCGCAACAGTGATTAGACTCCATAACATGGTGGGCATCATGTTTCTGGAGACCTGCGCATGCACAGTAGATTCTGGCACAAAGCCAGAGTCTTTTGCACCGTGAAGAGGAGTCTGCACATGGGTCTCCTCCTCCATTAAAACTGTATAAATTAAAACCATTTTACACTGCATAGCAATTGCATGTTAAAAATGAGGTCCATTGGGTTTGCTGTTATGCAAGAATAAGTTGAGGAGCAGACAAATATCCCCAGTTTAAATGGTAAGGTTGCAGTCTCTACTAATAAAAAAGTGGCTGTTATTGCAAGACTGATTTAAGTATAAAACATCAATGTCTTCCTGTCACATATATATATATATATATATATATAAGACAAATGCCACTGGCTCATCACAAAATCTCCTGAACCGTAAGTACTAGGAACTTGAAATTTGGACAGTAGTTTGCTCTTGTGATGTAGGCACCCAGTAAGAAGGGAATTTTCAAAATACCACCCACAAAGGGGTTAAAAGGGGCGAGATAAATCCTCCCCCATAGATGAGAGTTAAGACATCCCACACTGCTGGGGCTATAAACAATGTATCGTGCCAAGTCGCGGAGGGGGAGGACACAATGCTTTGTTCTTGAAATTCCTTGCAGTTGCAGTTGCAGAGCACTAAATTATTCAAATAGGGTAGCCACATCAACTGCTACCCCTAAACACTGTCAAACATTGCTGACTGTGGCTCCCTTATTTGAATAATTGACTGCTCTAAAACTGCCACTGGCAAGGCAGTCCAGCCTTATGGTTCAGGAGATTTTGTGATGCTTCAGTGGTATTTACTTTTTATATAATTATAGATTTCAGTTATAGGTACTTAACCAACCTACAGTATTTCCAGTCAGGAGAGGATAGTGTCTCAATTATCAGAGATTAAGCTGTCACTTGAACTAAACATTGCCGAACCTCTCAAATAGCTATAGGAGGAAAGGAGAGATAGATATTTTGACTCTTAAATGCATTAAAGGAAAGCTTGATAGTCAGCAACTGCTGATCTGCTGTGTAAAGGGTACCGACAGCTCTACCAGTGACCTTAAGTTTTGTGCAAAAAATATTTACCTTTTAAGCTCAAAGGAGGAGCCCTAAGGAGCGAGAGAAGCTAAACAAGGAGACCTAGGGCCCTTTGTAATAGAGTCAGCCTATCCCTGCAAATCTTACATATTTAACATACAGTGGGTGGAGCTTGGTATGTCGTCCCAGCATTTACAGCACTGAGCAGGGCAGCATCAGAGGCGGGGTGGGGCAGAGAAGGAGGCAGATTATTCTCCTCAGCGCCAGCCTTTTGACAGCATCAATACAGGGAAGGCCCGTTCGGAGACGCGGCCTGACAAAGATTGGCAGCAGAAGGCGGAGCATGCCCTGTTGTAAGACTAATTAGTTTCCCAGGAAGTCCTTTAAAATTGAAGTTATACACACGGAAATACTTTAAATTATGTAGCACGGATATTCAGCTAGTATATAAATATATATCCCTCTTACTGCATCTACTACTAATACTACAGCTGTAATCTAATTTTACATGCATTACAATGTTACATCTATTTACCCTTGGAAGTAGGAATAAATAATATAGATTTTAACATTTTTGACATATAATGCTATTTCCCAAGGCCTCTATACTGTATTTAGTTTGAGATTTTTATTTTGTGCTGCCTCCGTGAAACAATATAAATGCAGCTTTGGCCAAGATAATTCAGTAACTAATGAAAATGTGATGCGTGCTAAAGTTTAACCTTGCTGCACAGAAACAGGGTTCTTGACGCTTTTGGCAGCCGGGGTTTTATACCAATTGTTTTTTTTTGTTTGTAGCAGATTTCAGAGATAGAACAATCTGCCGTCTGTGTCTTCAGAGAGATGACATCTACAATTTAAAGAAAGAGTGTTTTGAAACATTCTTTATACAATGCAGTGTCATAAACAGAACAGGATGAAATCAGAATGCCGAAATGTAGTGAAAGCCAATTTGTGCACAGGCTCTCAAGGTTGCTGGGTAGAAAAATTTTAATGTGTGCTGAAAAGCTCCTTTAATTGCCTTCGATTGTAGATGTATTCTTTTGGTTTTGAAGAGGATTATCGGGGAAGGCGAGTGGGAGGACAGAGTATTAGGCTAACAATATATAAAAGGAGATCACTCAAACAGGTTCACTGTAGCGGAACTTTTAAAAGCCACCCAGAGTTTGTGAGGACACCGAATATAAAAGCCTGAAGCTATTTTACACAATGGTTGGATCCTGTCTAGATGAAAACCATCTAAAAACTACAAATTAGAGCTATTATGTCCTCTTGTATAGAAACAGCAAAACCTTGTTCCTTAATACAATACACTTGTAAATAATTTTGTTATTTTGTAATTTTGGGATTGTATCTATTAAATCACAAGATTACAAGAGTTTTATAGTATTTCACATAGTTTAAGTCTTTATAGATGTGATCTTATTGGGAACAACACCTATCTCACGGCATGCCCTTCATCTTGCATCTTAGTGGATAAGTGTATTTCCAGGCATACTCTGATCAATGCAAAAAAAGGGGAAAAAAATCACATTAATACTTTTACAAAATTTAGCAAAAACTGTGGTATTATCACCTCACTCTCGTGATTATTTTATGTCATATAGAGGCTTATTTGATTGTTTTGGAAATATAGAAAGGTTTCTGGAAAGGGAAGGTACTAGAGTGGTAGAAGTTGGATTTTGATGTAAGGATTAGAATTTTGTTCACATAGCCTTTCTAGAGCTTCAACTTCCTTAAAACATAGCTGTACTTCTCAGTTTATTAGACATCTCCAAAGAGTACAGCAAAGACATGTAGGGTGCACTTGTACATTGAAGTAGTTAGAAAACAGTGCATTCCTGCCCTCTCCCCACTGTGCATACATGTTGGGCACTAGGACTCAGTTAGCACTGTCCTCCAAACTGATGTGCTGTTGCACCATGTGACCAGGGCCGTCTTTTCATATGGGCTCAATGGGCACTTGCTCTAGAATGATAGCTGAGGGTCCCCTCTTTCCAGGGGTACCAAAAATTTGAAAATCGGCCCTGGGGAACCAGAGATATTGGACTTCAAAGCAGTGGTCCCCATCCAAGCATGTTAATTGCTCTTCCCAGCCAGATATCTCGGGTTGTGTCTGACATATTGTTTTTCTGAGGGTATACTCCGAAAGGTGTGAGTCTCCCCTTTTGGTCGACACTGGCAGCTTGTCTCTACTATTGCCAGAACCAGAGATATCAGCCTTCAAGCAGCTGATCCTTGCTCCAGCTCCACACGCTTAATATGCAGTTTTATATTTTCGTCGGTGGATTGCTTTGGCTCCTGAACTCTGATCCCCAAGTCCCCAGTACCTTTTTGAAAGGTGGGACTCTCTAGTTTTTTTTATCCAATTCAAAGCTAAGAAATCTATATCCAGGAGCTTGAGATGTCTGTGGTCAAGCCCATCTGTGCAGTAAAGGAGTAATTAGCAGAAATTACTGCTCCAGGTCCTTCATGCTGAGCAGAAGATAGAACACCCCCTACCACCCGCGGGACATAAAAGCTGTCACTGATAGCTCCCCCCACCCCTTCCACTGGAGCATGGGTAGGGGCCCCAGCGCATTGCTGTGCCCAGGGGCCTACACTGCTGTTAAGACAGCCCTGCATGTGACTGCAGCCATCTTGTAGATGTACAGAGTACAGTGTGACACTGTGAGAAGAAGTGACATGGTGAAGACAGAAGTCTCCTACTTAGCTCCAGGTACCACAGTAATTACCTGCTTCAAGCTGTTCCAGCATCCTGCACAACTACCTAAAAGCAGCATACACTCGCTGGCTATTAAGCAGGGCTGGTTTCTGGCACATTCCTTAGGAGTGGTCGCGTGGGACACCGGGCTACTAAGGGCGCCCAGCCAATTCTAATGTGTCAACCAATCCCAGTCCCTGATGAAGCATGGCATCATCACACCAAATGAAATGCATTGGACCATCCCCCTCACTGTCTCAAACCCGGAAGCCCTGGTTCCTCTGCGCTGCAGCAAAGAAATCCCGATCACGCAGGAGCCTGTGTAGGAACATCACACTGCCAGGAGGGCGATTCCGATTAGGCATAACAGTGAAGCCAGTTCCCAGAGAAGACACCTGTCCATTGGCACACTCCAAATCCAGCACCGGCACTGTGATACAGTAAGCATGCTCAGCAGTGTATCAATTTTATTTAATTTAGGGCACCAAGGATCAAAATATTCTAGTGAACACTAATCCATCACAGGTTTGAGGATTACAAACTACACCATTTAAACTAAGGAACTATTTATTTCTCCTTCTTGGAATGAATTTAGCCCAGTCACCTTATTTAAATTTTTATTTTATTTTACACAATTATTAATTTTTCTAAAATGTTTGCATCTTACAGCTGTACTTGTATTCTTAAAATATATAGGAATACTGCTAATTTGCTTTTATAATATTTATGATCTATACTCTATAACCTCTACTATATGTACCACTTACACCATTACTGTGTTTATGTATATTAACCGTTTAACTTGATAAACACCAATAAGTGTTATTTTATTGCACCCTGGGCTAATACATTCTTACCATCTGATCAGAGCTTGTGGACGGGTAGCGGTGGCTCCCGATTGGCTGCTGGAATTCAAACTTTGATTGGCTCATGAGCCGGTGCCATATTTAAATGGCCGCTGTAGACCGGACTTCGATGAGGGGAATAACGCACTGCACTTTCCTCCCCTCTCCTGCCGTCATACATCCAGCAACATCGGTGGTGGTGGCAGCAGAAGCCCAGCAGTGATGAGCACAACAGGGGGCATTACGTGCATCTGGCACTGCTGGGGGATTACGTGTAACTGGTACTACTTTGGGCATTATGTGTATCTGGCACTGCTTTGGGCATTAGGTGTATTTGGCACTACAGGGGGTATTACGTCTAACTGGCATTACATGGGGCATTTTGAGTATCTGGCACTACTATTATGTGTATCTGGCATTACAGGGGCCATTCAGTGTAACTGGAATTACAGGGGGCATTACATGTATCTGACTCTGTGGGGGGCATTACGAGTATCTGGCACTATACTGGGAACATTATGTGTATCTGGCACTTTGCTGAGGCATTACATGTATCTGATACTATACCTGGGGCATTACGTCTAACTGGCACTATACTGAGGCATTAGGTGTATCTGATACTGGAAAGGGGTAGAGCCTCATGGTAAGGGTTCGTGGCCTCGTACACACTATGTCACTCTCCCGATCTGTGTCATTTGTGAGGGCATGACCACGTCACACCCCTTCTTTCATCACTGTGGGGGATGCCCAGCACTCTGACGGTGACTGGGCTATGCCAGCCTCCTCCAAACACTGAATGGAAGCTGCATGCATCCATTCACCGCTGGTCACAGCTGTTCTGTAGCTAGAGAAATGGTGTGACACAGTCTCCCACCTGTCTGCGGGACACTGCAGCCCACGAGTGGGACAGTGAGACAGTGGCCGGAAAATGGGACTGTCCCGCTAAATTTGGGGAGTTTGAAAGGTATGGTGTAAGTGTTTGTATATGTGTTTGTATCATATTTTACATACTGTACGTAGCTCCTGTTTTGTTTTCATGTTCTTGTAAGGCTCCACAAACTCTGCAGTTATCATTTTCATGTTTATTATTCTGATTATAAATAAACCCTAAATGTATAGTTTTTAAATTGTGTGTATAATTAGCAATTTAATTGACCTTATTATAATGAAGTTCTCCATGTCATTAAATTGTTTTTCTGAATAATTTTCATCTGGTACTGAATATAATAATCATAAAAATTTATTATAACCTTACGGCAGACAGAAATTACATTACATTATAAAGTATAATACACTAATACAGTTATGTTTTCAACATATTTTGTTTTAAAATTAAACTGATAGAGATGTATTTGTCAATTTAGCATTGTCTGCAAATACTGTACATTTAGCAGCAAATGTCCCGTTCATATTGTCCACTATAAGATACGCTGCAGTAAAAACCCACGTGATAAAAATGTGAGCCATGACACACTGCTCTTGGTTTTGCACACAATGGGCCTAATTCAAGGTTGATTGCAAAACTACATTTTCCTCTAATGGGCAAAACCATGTGCACTGCAGGTGGGACAGATATAACATGTGCAGAGAGAGATAGATTTGGGGGTGTTCAAACTGAAATCTAAATTGCACTGTAAAAATAAAGCAGCCAGTATTTACCCTGCACAAAAACAATATAACTAACTAAAATCTAATTCTCCCTGCATATGTTATATCTGCCCCACCTGCAGTGCACATGGTTTTGCTCATTAGAGGAAAATGTTGTTTTGCAATCAACCTTGAATTAGGCCCAATGGCCGGGATGTAATGGGAGCCGATAATGCCAGCCGGAAAAGTATCGTATCGCACTGCATCGAACATTACAAATGTGCATCTATTTACCGGAACTCGTGCAATGTAATGCCGTGCATATATTTCCCATCTTTAGGTTCTCGGATACGAAGTGTTGCGATATTTAGACTAGAAAATTACCAATATTTACGGACCAACCGAAATGTGTCTTAAATGTATTTAAATGTATTTAATGAAATTAAATTAAATATCATTTTCTGACCTACTGAATGCATTTTTTAGTATAGAAGGTCTATAGTGTGAGAGAAAGTTTCCTATTGGCCCCCAAAAGTCACATGACTGAAGCATCACACACCCTATATTAACCCCACACCCTCCATTTTGTCCTTTGAAAGGTTGTAGGCGTTTTAGAGAAGAGTAGATGGAGTGAGGCGGTAGCAGTGTTTGGAATTTTATGAGAAGGTATTGTTTCTAGGCAAATGGGTAGAGGTGAAGGAGGAGCAGCAATCTGTGTCTGTCAGAGGCAAGAGAGGATGAGGTGCAGGAGACTGCTGTGGAGGACACTGAGGAGGATGAAGAGGCTGGGACATCAGCACATGGCAAGACCAGGGCTGTGCGCAGTGTGAGGTATTAGTTTGAAGAGAACTGCGCTCTAGTCCATGCCTTGGTGCAGGTGTACCCATGCCTGCTGGATGAACAGGCGTACAGGACTACTGCATCCCGGAAGAAGGCCATGTAGAGATTGATCCAGGACGCAGTCAATGCAGTCAGCTCCTACCTTCGGGACCTGAAGAATGTGAAGAAGAGATATGGAGACATCAAGAGAGTCCTGAAGGGCAAGATGGCTGAGGAGCACCGCCAGAGTCTCAGGACAGGAGGAAGACGAGCCCCACCAGTCCACTACATGGCCTTCGAGGAGAAGTTCAAACAAATCATCCCTCCTGAGGTCCTCCCAGGAGTGCATATAATGGCCACGGACCACCCAGTATCCCCACCTCCTCCTTGTAAGTTAACAGAAACTGTTTTTTATCGTAGGAATACCTTTCACACTTGATGAAAGATTTTTTTCCCTCCACAGTTGCTGTACGTCAGCATAGAACTCCACCGAAAAGGCGGCGGTAAGAGACGGACACAGAGGAGGCTGGTAAGTGTGTTTTAAACACACACACTTTACACACATTACACAGTGCTGCGGACATATCTAAGGAAAGTGGATACCCACATACCCCTCTATAAAATACAATTGTGACAAATTAAGGCCTGTAACTATAACATTAATCAAGGTGGACACAAGTACATCATGGTTTAAGAGACTGCCTCCTACCTTAAACTGATATGTGAGATAGATAGAGATATATATATATATATATATATATATACACATACACACACACACACACACAATACAATACAATACCCCTTTTTGCGCTAATTATGAGAAATAGTAATAGGCAGCCTAATACCACTTGGACTCCCTGTTGGTAGGAATCAAAGAGTGAAGTCTGAAAACAATAGTGGTACAGAGCTCCAATCAGGGTTACAGTATCAGTAACCCTCTCCTTGGTCTTCGTATGATAATACACACAAACAATTAAAAGTCCAACATAATCTATTAAAATGTTCTTCTTAAAATTTTGAAGGTACAGTAATTGTTCCTCCCTTTTGGGGTTACAGTGGACATCACAGACAAAAATCCAACGTGTTTCATCTCCTCAGAGACTTCATCAGGGGCGTGTGTCTACAATTTCAAAAATACATACAATAAGTTGTTATGTACACCAGTGCCTGCAGGAAAGTACTGGTGTCAGAACTGTTATGTACACCAGTGCCTGCAGGAAAGTACTGGTGTCAGAACTGTTATGCACAACAAATGGACTCACAGACAGACTGGGGAATATGACATAACGTACACAGAAGGTGATAGGGTAACAAAATACACACAAAGTGAACAGAGAAGCCCAGAGGCTAAGGAACTGGGTATCTCCCTTGTATTAGAAATGCTCAGATGGGAAAAGCAAGATGTTGTGTTTTAATACATAGAGAACCCGAAATGCTGTTGCTAAGGGCAACAGCAAAACCCTAAAGGGTTACCAACGGGTGTGGCAGTAAACTCCTTGGTCAGAGATGGAATGATAGACACAAGGAGAGTCTCCACAATCCTAATTCTCACTTGCAGTGCACAGGTTCAGTTTACTGCCACTAAACTGACCCCTGACACCTAGCACAGTGAGACAGGATTAGACAGGCAAGTCTTAGAATACAGCCGCAAACTTGCTAAGTTCACAGAGTAGTAACAGAACCCCAGCAAGCTAAACGACTGACTCCAGTCTTACTGCTAGGTCTGGATTGGCAGAGTGTAATACCCAATCCCCAGGCCTATTTGCAGTAAGCAACAAACAAATACAAAGCTACACAGTACTGGCTAACTTTCAGGAACTGACTAACCAACAAAGATTCAGCAGCATCTGCTTAACCTGGAAAGAGGCCTTATAAAGCAGGTGCTGTCCACGCCCCACTCAGACCTCACAGACTGAGTACAAAAACTAGCACCGGATCCCCTGCCGTGCACAGAGCCTATAACCACTGCACAGCAAAAGACCCGAACCGGAGTATCAGCTGCGCTCAGGTTACTCCGCTAGTACTTGTCTCCCGGTTGCCATGACGACGTGGCAGCACAGGGCAGGAGACCCTAACAGTACCCCCTCTCTGACGAGGGGTCAAAGAACCCCTACCACCGGGTTTATCGGGGAACTGCGAGAAGAAAGAGCGTATCAGTCTGGGGGCATGAAGATCACAACTGCGCACCCACGACCGCTCCTCCGGGCCATACCCCTTCCAGTGCACCAAAAATGACAGCCGACCCCGAACCACCTTGGAGTCAAGAATCCTTTCAACAACAAACTCCCTCTGGCCACGTATCAGAAGAGGGGAAGGTCTTCCACTGGAAGAAGGATTACTAATCGCCCGTTTTAAAAGGGAACAATGAAATGTTTTATTGGTACCCAAAGAACGGGGCAGATCTAACTGAAATGCCACCGGATTGATAACCCTGGTGATCTTATAAGGGCCGATGAACCGGGGGCCTAACTTATGAGATGGCTGTCTCAACTTCAAATTCTTGGTAGACAACCAGACGAAGTCTCCTAATTTGAAGCTGCAGGGTCTTTTCCGCTTATCAAAAACCCTTTTGGTCACTAATGACACAGACACAAGGGCTTTCTTCACTTTCCGCCAAATACCTCTAAGGACCGAAACCACAGAGGAACCACCAGGCGTGGAGTCCAGGGGGTCAAAAGAATTGGCCTTAGGATGATGCCCATACACACAAAGGAAGGGAGAGATCCCTGTAGCAGAGTGAGCCGCATTGTTATAGGCAAACTCCGCCATGGACAGATGAGCAACCCAGTCAGTCTGACACTTGGAGACATAACACCTGAGGAACTGCTCCAAGGACTGGTTCACCCTTTCAGTCTGCCCATTAGACTGCGGATGGTAGCCTGACGACAAGCTGACAGAAATCTGGAGATCGGAACAAAATGCCCTCCAGAATTTGGCCACAAACTGGGATCCGCGGTCAGAGACCACATCAAGTGGCAACCCGTGGAGACGCACAACATGCAGCATAAATAATTCAGACAGGCGTCTGGCCGATGGCAGCCCAACCAGTGGAACGAAGTGCGCCATCTTCGAAAACCTGTCAACGACAACCCAGATGGCTGTCATCCCCGAGGATTTGGGCAAGTCCACCACAAAATCCATTGAAATGTGGGTCCATGGCTTAGATGGGATAGAGAGTGGATGTAATGGGCCAACAGGAACCCCTCTAGGAGTCTTATTTCGGGCACAGATGTCACATGCCCGAACCCACTGATCCACATCCTTAGCCACCGAGGGCCACCACACCGCCCTAGATAGCAACTCCCGAGTTCTGGCAATACCCGGGTGACCTGCCGACTTCTTGGCATGGAATTCCAGGAACACTCGCTGTCTTAACCTAGGAGGCACAAACAAAAGACCTACCGGAAGGTCTGGAGGAGCCTGCTCCTGTGCTCTAAGGACTAATGATAAGAGGTCCTGGGTAATGCCCACTTTAATACATGATGGGGAAACAATGGGCAACGGCTCCTCGGTGGTCTCCTGGATTGGAGCAAAACTCTGCGAGAGCGCATCAGCCTTGATGTTTTTTGACCCAGGGCGATATGTTATCAAAAAATTAAAGCGAGCAAAAAACAAAGCCCATCGTGCCTGCCTGGCATTGAAACGCTTCGCTGACTCTAAATATGCCAGATTCTTATGGTCAGTGAGAATTGAGACCACAAACTTAGCCCCCTCAAGCCAGTGTCTCCACTCCTTGAGTGCATCCTTAATAGCCAACAATTCCCGGTTACCCACGTCATAATTCATCTCGGCAGGCGAAAATTACGGGAAAAGTAAGCACAGGGATGAAGGCGATTATCAGACACTCCCATCTGAGAAAGCACTGCCCCAATACCCATCTCAGAGGCATCCACCTCCACCACAAAAGGACGCTCTGGATCTGGGTGTCGCAGCACCTTGGCCGAAACAAATGCCCTTTTGAGACGGGCAAAAGCCGCTTTAGCCTCACAAGACCAGTGAGCAACATCCGCCCCTTTCTTAGTGAGTGCCACCAAGGGCGCCACTATAGACGAAAATCCAGCGATAAATCGTCTATAAAAATTTGCAAAGCCCAGGAAACGCTGAAGCGCCTTCAAACTAATGGGTTGCACCCAATCCAGGACTGCCTGTACCTTGGAACCCTCCATTTGGAAACCTTCTGGGGAGATAATATATCCTAGAAATGCGATTTGCTGAACTTCAAATTCGCACTTCTCCAGCTTCGCCCCAAGCCGGTGGTCTCTGAGTTTCTGGAGGACTAAGCATACATGCTTCCGATGTTCCTCCAGGGAATGGGAGAAGATTAGGATGTCATCTAAGTATACAACTAAGAATCTATCCAAATATTCCCTGAGCACATCATTCATGAAATCCTGGAAGACTGCCGGGGCATTACAGAGCCCAAAAGGCATCACCAAATATTCATAATGCCCTGAGTGGGTATTAAAGGCAGTCTTCCATTCATCCCCCTCTCTTATTCGGATTAGATTGTACGCACCGCGTAGGTCAATCTTAGAAAAAATGGTGGCAGTACGAAGCTGGTCAAACAAGACCGAAATGAGAGGCAGTGGGTATGAGTTTTTAATCGTGATACGGTTCAATTCCCTGAAGTCGATGCAGGGTCGCAATGAACCGTCCTTTTTACCCACGAAGAAGAACCCCGACCCAACTGGAGACTGTGAAGGTCTGATAAATCCCTTAGCCAAGTTCTCCTGAATGTACTCTGCCATAGCCTGAGTCTCAGGACGTGACAGGGAGTACAACCTGCTCTTGGGAAGCTTAGCATTTGGCAACAAATCAATGGCACAGTCATAGGGGCGATGGGGAGGTAGTACCTCTGCAACTTTTTTGGAGAACACGTCCGCAAAATCTGCATAACACCCTGGCAATCCTGGCAAACTTAGCTGCGAGAGCCTGACTGGAAGGCTCAAGCAACTCCTGAAACAATCAGTACCCCAACTAAGAATCTCCCCAGAGACCCAGTCAAATTGAGGATTGTGGGCCCTTAACCAGGGTAACCCCAACACCAATGGGGCAAAAGTACAGACAGTCACATAAAAGGACAATTTTTCAGAGTGTGTGGCTCCAATAAACAAAGAAATCTGGCTAGTGCAAGAGGTAATTTTACCTTGGGATAATGGTTCCCCGTTTAACCCACAAATCTCAATTTCCGATGCCAAGGGTACTAAGGGAACAGAGTGTTTCAGGGCGAATTGGCGGTCCATAAAAACCCCGTCGGCCCCACTGTCCACAAAGGCCTCAGTCTTGACAGTTTGACCGAGGATCTTCAAGGTCACCGGAATGATAAAAGTCTTCTTGGGAAATTCTGACTTCTGGCCTGACAGGATATTTCCCATCACCCTCAGGCCCTGAAGTTTTCCGGCTTTTCTGGGCATGATACTACCACATGACCTTTATTCCCACAGTACAAACACAACCCCTGCTGTCTCCTCCGCGTCTTCTCACGCGAGGAGAGGCGGGTAGCCCCAATCTGCATAGGCTCCTCGGAAAATTCCTCAGAGTCTGAGGTTCCCTTGGGAAGGAAGGAAATCTCAGTCTCCCTTTCAAGCCTACGCTCTCTCAGCCGTCTATCCACCCGGATGGATAACTGCATGAGCTGATCCAAGCTATCAGGCAAGGGATATTTTACCAGTTGGTCCTTTATCTGGTTAGAAAGCCCTCTTCGGTACTGGTGTCTCAGGGCTGGGTCATTCCACTGGGTATCATGGGCCAACCTCCGAAACTCCGTACAGTAAACCTCAACTGGCCTTCGCCCTTGCTTAAGGATCGAAATCTGAGCCTCGGCTGAGGCCGTCTTGTCAGGGTCATCATACAACATGCCCAGTGCCGTAAAAAAAGCATCAACACTTTTAAGCGACGGACAGTCAGGCTGCAACCCATATGCCCAGACCTGTGGGTCTCCTTGTAGCAAGGAAATCACTATGCCCACCCGCTGAATCTCCGACCCAGAAGACTGAGGCCTAAGCCGGAAGTATAGCTTGCAGCTCTCCTTGAAACAAAAGAACTGCGAGCGATCTCCAGAAAAACGATCCGGGAGATTTACTTTCGGCTCCTTAACCCCTGCAGGTGCTGCTGCTGCGGGAGCTCCGCCAGCAGCCTGGGAGGTGTGCATTTTAATGGGCAGATCATTAAATTGTCGAGTCAGGACCTGCACCTGATCGACCACCTGTTGCAACGTATTTTGAGGGGTATGCTCCATATTCCCACAAAATTTCAACAGGAGTATTAGGCTGCTGAATATGTTATGTACACCAGTGCCTGCAGGAAAGTACTGGTGTCAGAACTGTTATGCACAACAAATGGACTCACAGACAGACTGGGGAACATGACATAACGTACACAGAAGGTGATAGGGTAACAAAATACACACAAAGTGAACAGAGAAGCCCAGAGGCTAAGGAACTGGGTATCTCCCTTGTATTAGAAATGCTCAGATGGGAAAAGCAAGATGTTGTGTTTTAATACATAGAGAACCCGAAATGCTGTTGCTAAGGGCAACAGCAAAACCCTAAAGGGTTACCAACGGGTGTGGCAGTAAACTCCTTGGTCAGAGATGGAATAATAGACACAAGGAGAGTCTCCACAATCCTAATTCTCACTTGCAGTGCACAGGTTCAGTTTACTGCCACTAAACTGACCCCTGACACCTAGCACAGTGAGACAGGATTAGACAGGCAAGTCTTAGAATACAGCCGCAAACTTGCTAAGTTCACAGAGTAGTAACAGAACCCCAGCAAGCTAAACGACTGACTCCAGTCTTACTGCTAGGTCTGGATTGGCAGAGTGTAATACCCAATCCCCAGGCCTATTTGCAGTAAGCAACAAACAAATACAAAGCTACACAGTACTGGCTAACTTTCAGGAACTGACTAACCAACAAAGATTCAGCAGCATCTGCTTAACCTGGAAAGAGGCCTTATAAAGCAGGTGCTGTCCACGCCCCACTCAGACCTCACAGACTGTGAGTACAAAAACCAGCACCGGATCCCCTGCCGTGCACAGAGCCTATAACCACTGCACAGCAAAAGACCCGAACCAGAGTATCAGCTGCGCTCAGGTTACTCCGCTAGTACTTGTCTCCCGGTTGCCATGACGACGTGGCAGCACAGGGCAGGAGACCCTAACATAAGTACATTAAATACAAAGACCATACATTGAAATGGGTGCTTCTGATTACAAATCGACATTCCCACATATATAACAAGAAAGAGAGTAGAAGAGCTGGTAGAGGAAAACCAATGAGAGTAAAACCATTCTAGTAACAGAATTCATAATGAGAATCATGTCCCAATCCTTTATCATTTTTTGCATACCTTAATGAACCCTATATGGGTATAAAGTAGATGTAGGTAAAATCTCAATAAAGATGATAGGTCAGACAACCTCGTTCGTCACCTAATCAGGAAAACGTTCAATCAGAAGGGTACTTAATCAATGTTTAGTCCAAAAAAAAAATTGTGTATAAATACATTTTTTCTATATACAAATATATGATTAGGGCAAACCTTATCTAAAGATAATATTCTTACATTATTTCTAAGTGAAAAAAACAATATGATGGAAATATTCCACCCAAAATCATTAGTTTATAAGAATCTCTAGTTTTTAAATTCTTAAATCTGCCAAAAAGAACACCACTTGATATCTAAAAAACAAATACAAAGGCCTTCACCTCTTTTATAGAATGTAAACATATACAACATACTTCAATAGGGAATTAATAACGTATATTCAGTGTTTCCCAGTGTTAAATACAGTGCATATATAATACCTATAAAAACAGGTTTTGGAACTATCAGGGACAAAATCCTGATCAAGTTATTACATTGACTATAAAGAATTGACTATAAAGAAACATACTACATCCAAGTAATACTTCTATCACATTAACATATTCATTTGATCAATTGTGGACTATATGAGAGTGCAAGTAGTGATTATCTTAATAGTGAAAATAATAAAATACAAAAAACCATATCTCAAAGTGCTTACCTCCTCACTGTTGTTCACTAAGGTGTCAGACTGGAACTGAGAGACTGCTCTCAGACTGAGAATATATAGGAAACCAATGATTACCTCACTTCCTACATTGTTCCAATTGGTTGTATATAATTAAACTTTATAAACTAATATAGAGCTTGTGAACAAGGACCATATCACCCCAGATGTTTATAAAGGGGAAATTTAAACTGACCTAATCTTAATAAAGTTATAAAAACCAGCAAATAGGTGTTATTCAGAGTATTTAACTATTTACCCATAATGCATTGCTGTTTATTAACTGTGTCTAAATAACCATGGTATGATCAAAACAATAGGAACCAACCTTTTGACCTTAAAACTCTAGTCCACCTTTAATAAAAGGCAAGGAGAAGGGTTAGATAGCCCTTCTAAAAATACAATCTCCCTCTAGAGAGCGGCGAGAACGCTGCCAGAAGCACTTCCCGCTTGCGTTCCATCGCCGGCTGAAGTGCGTTCCACCAACCGGAAGCAGCTGTTCGTAGCCTATCTCGTAACTGGACTCCGCTAACTGGCCCACTAGGGAGGCCTAAACAGTGTCCTCCATTAATGGATACGAGTCCCATAGTTTTTAGAGAGATCCATCTCTCACTGTATAGTCTGGGCCCCCGACTTCCGGCCTGCATTCTACCGCGACCAGAAGTGTGTTCCAGATTAAAAACAATCTACTGCTAATCTTATTAAAATTTATGTCTAATTCATATTAGTCCAAGACCTTATATTACTTTAATAGATATAAGAAGTATAATGTGATATATATGAAAAAATGTGTGGTGTTGAATAATCAATTAATATATATTAACATAATAATAATATAATTGTTTAGTTTTTAAATGAAACCCCATCTGGAATTACAATACAGGTTGAGTATCCCATATCCAAATATCCGAAATACGGAATATTCCGAAATACGGACTTTTTTGAGCGAGAGTGAGATAGTGAAACTTTTGTTTTTTGATGGCTCAATGTACACAAACTTTTTTTTAATACACACAGTTATTAAAAATATTGTATTAAATGACCTTCAGGCTGTGTGTATAAGGTGTATATGAAACATAAATGAATTGTGTGAATGTACACACACTTTGTTCAATGCACAAAGTTATAAAAAATATTGGCTAAAATTACCTTCAGGCTGTGTGTATAAGGTGCATATAAAACATAAATGCATTCTGTGCTTAGATTTAGGTCCCATTGCCATGATATCTCATTGTGGTATGCAATTATTCCAAAATACGGAAAAATCCCATATCCAAAATACCTCTGGTCCCAAGCATTTTGGATAAGGGATACTCAACCTGTATATAATTATATACAAATTCCGGATGGGATTTAATTTAAAAACTAAACAATTATATTATTATTATTATATTAATATATATTTATTGATTATTATACATCTACTATACACCCATATAGGGTTCATTAAGGTATGCAAAAAATTATAAAGGATTGGGAGATTATTTTCATTTTGAATTCTGTTACTAGAATGGTATTGCTCATGGTTTTTCCTCTATCAACTCTTTTGCTCTCTTTCTTGTTATATATGTGGGGATATGTTGATTTGTAATTAGAAGCACCCATTTCAATGTATGGTCTTTGTATTTAATGTACGTATTGTATGTATTTTTGAAATTGTAGACACACGCCTCTGATGAAGTCTCTGAGGAGACGAAACACGTCAGGTTTTTGTCTGTGGTGTCCACTGTGATCCCAAAAGGGAGGAACAATTACTGTACCTTCAAAATTTTAAGAAGAACATTTTAATAAATTATGTTGAACTTTTAATTAGGGATGAGCGGGTTCGGTTCCTCTGAATCCGAACCCGCCCGAACTTCAGTTTTTTCTTCACGGGTCCGAGCGACTCGGATCTTCCCGCCTTGCTCGGTTAACCCGAGCGCGCCCGAACGTCATCATCCCGCTGTCGGATTCTCGCGAGGCTCGGATTCTATCGCGAGACTCGGATTCTATATAAGGAGCCGCGCGTCGCCGCCATTTTCACACGTGCATTGAGATTCATAGGGAGAGGACGTGGCTGGCGTCCTCTCCGTTTAGAGAAGAGAGTGAGACAGTAGAGAGAGACACAGTAGTAGTAATTTTGGGGAGCATTATTAGGAGGAGTACTACTATACTACTACTACTTGCTGAAGTGATATAGATTAGATAGTGTGACTGTATTAATTATCTGACTTGTGGGGGAGACACTGACAGTGGGGAGCAGTTAGAGTCTGAGAGCAGGACTCAGGAGTACATATAACGTACAGTGCACACTTTTGCTGCCAGAGTCAGTGCCACACTGCCATTGTGACCACACTGACCACCAGACCAGTATAATATATTTTGTTATTGTCTGCTTAGGAGTACTACTTGCAAGTTGCTGATAGTGTGACCAGTGACCTGACCACCAGTTTAATAATCAATCACCACCAGTTTAATAAATATATATATATATATATATATATATTTGTATATAATATATATATATAATATTGTATACCACCTGCCCGTGTTTTTTTTTTTTTTCATTCTTCTTTATACATACTACTATAGTATAGTAGCTTACTGTAGCAGTCTGCGGTGCTGCTGAGCTGACAGTGTCCAGCAGGTCCGTCATCAGTCATTACATAATAAATATACATACCTGTCCGGCTGCAGTACTAGTGATATTATATTGATTTCATCTCATTATCATCCAGTCTATATTAGCAGCAGACACAGTACGTTAGTCCACGGCTGTAGCTACCTCTGTGTCGGCACTCGGCAGTCCATCCATAATTGTATACCACCTCCCCGTGGTTTTTTTTTTTTTTTTTCTTTGTACATACTACTATAGTATAGTAGCTTACTGTAGCAGTCTGCGGTGCTGCTGAGCTGACAGTGTCCAGCAGGTCCGTCATCAGTCATTACATAATAAATATACATACCTGTCCGGCTGCAGTACTAGTGATATTATATTGATTTCATCTCATTATCATCCAGTCTATATTAGCAGCAGACACAGTACGTTAGTCCACGGCTGTAGCTACCTCTGTGTCGGCACTCGGCAGTCCATCCATAATTGTATACCACCTCCCCGTGGTTTTTTTTTTTTCTTTCTTCTTCTTTATACATACTACTATAGTATAGTAGCTTACTGTAGCAGTCTGCGGTGCTGCTGAGCTGACAGTGTCCAGCAGGTCCGTCATCAGTCATTACATAATAAATATACATACCTGTCCGGCTGCAGTACTAGTGATATTATATTGATTTCATCTCATTATCATCCAGTCTATATTAGCAGCTGACACAGTACGTTAGTCCACGGCTGTAGCTACCTCTGTGTCGGCACTCCATCCATAATTGTATACCACCTCCCCGTGGTTTTTTTTTTTTTCTTTCTTCTTTGTACATACTACTATAGTATAGTAGCTTACTGTAGCAGTCTGCGGTGCTGCTGAGCTGACAGTGTCCAGCAGGTCCATCATCAGTCATTACATAATAAATATATCTACCTGTCCGGCTGCAGTACTAGTGATATTATATATATATATATATATATATATATATATTAATTTCATCTCATTATCATCCAGTCTATATTAGCAGCAGACACAGTACGGTAGTCCACGGCTGTAGCTACCTCTGTGTCGGCAGTCGCTGGTCCATCCATAAGTATACTAGTATCCATCCATCTCCATTGTTTACCTGAGGTGCCTTTTAGTTGTGCCTATTGAAATATGGAGAACAAAAATGTTGAGGTTCCAAAATTAGGGAAAGATCAAGATCCACTTCCACCTCGTGCTGAAGCTGCTGCCACTAGTCATGGCCGAGACGATGAAATGCCAGCAACGTCGTCTGCCAAGGCCGATGCCCAATGTCATAGTACAGAGCATGTAAAATCCAAAACACCAAATATCAGTAAAAAAAGGACTCCAAAATCTAAAATAAAATTGTCGGAGGAGAAGCGTAAACTTGCCAATATGCCATTTACCACACGGAGTGGCAAGGAACGGCTGAGGCCCTGGCCTATGTTCATGGCTAGTGGTTCAGCTTCACATGAGGATGGAAGCACTCAGCCTCTCGCTAGAAAACTGAAAAGACTCAAGCTGGCAAAAGCACCGCAAAGAACTGTGCGTTCTTCGAAATCCCAAATCCACAAGGAGAGTCCAATTGTGTCGGTTGCGATGCCTGACCTTCCCAACACTGGACGTGAAGAGCATGCGCCTTCCACCATTTGCACGCCCCCTGCAAGTGCTGGAAGGAGCACCCGCAGTCCAGTTCCTGATAGTCAGATTGAAGATGTCAGTGTTGAAGTACACCAGGATGAGGAGGATATGGGTGTTGCTGGCGCTGGGGAGGAAATTGACAAGGAGAATTCTGATGGTGAGGTGGTTTGTTTAAGTCAGGCACCCGGGGAGACACCTGTTGTCCGTGGGAGGAATAGGGCCGTTGACATGCCTGGTGAAAATACCAAAAAAATCAGCTCTTCGGTGTGGAAGTATTTCACCAGAAATGCGGACAACATTTGTCAAGCCGTGTGTTGCCTTTGTCAAGCTGTAATAAGTAGGGGTAAGGACGTTAACCACCTCGGAACATCCTCCCTTATACGTCACCTGCAGCGCATTCATAATAAGTCAGTGACAAGTTCAAAAACTTTGGGCGACAGCGGAAGCAGTCCACTGACCAGTAAATCCCTTCCTCTTGTAACCAAGCTCACGCAAACCACCCCACCAACTCCCTCAGTGTCAATTTCCTCCTTCCCCAGGAATGCCAATAGTCCTGCATGCCATGTCACTGGCAATTCTGACGAGTCCTCTCCTGCCTGGGATTCCTCCGATGCATCCTTGCGTGTAACGCCTACTGCTGCTGGCGCTGCTGTTGTTGCTGCTGGGAGTCGATGGTCATCCCAGAGGGGAAGTCGTAAGCCCACTTTTACTACTTCCACCAAGCAATTGACTGTCCAACAGTCCTTTGCGAAGAAGATGAAATATCACAGCAGTCATCCTGTTGCAAAGCGGATAACTGAGGCCTTGACAACTATGTTGGTGTTAGATGTGCGTCCGGTATCCGCCGTTAGTTCACAGGGAACTAGACAATTTCTTGAGGCAGTGTGCCCCCGTTACCAAATACCATCTAGGTTCCACTTCTCTAGGCAGGCGATACCGAGAATGTACACTGACGTCAGAAAAAGACTCACCAGTGTCCTAAAAAATGCAGTTGTACCCAATGTCCACTTAACCACGGACATGTGGACAAGTGGAGCAGGGCAGGGTCAGGACTATATGACTGTGACAGCCCACTGGGTAGATGTATGGCCTCCCGCCGCAAGAACAGCAGCGGCGGCACCAGTAGCAGCATCTCGCAAACGCCAACTCTTTCCTAGGCAGGCTACGCTTTGTATCACCGCTTTCCAGAATACGCACACAGCTGAAAACCTCTTACGGCAACTGAGGAAGATCATCGCGGAATGGCTTACCCCAATTGGACTCTCCTGTGGATTTGTGGCATCGGACAACGCCAGCAATATTGTGTGTGCATTAAATATGGGCAAATTCCAGCACGTCCCATGTTTTGCACATACCTTGAATTTGGTGGTGCAGAATTTTTTTAAAAACGACAGGGGCGTGCAAGAGATGCTGTCGGTGGCCAGAAGAATTGCGGGACACTTTCGGCGTACAGGCACCACGTACAGAAGACTGGAGCACCACCAAAAACGCCTGAACCTGCCCTGCCATCATCTGAAGCAAGAAGTGGTAACGAGGTGGAATTCAACCCTCTATATGCTTCAGAGGTTGGAGGAGCAGCAAAAGGCCATTCAAGCCTATACAATTGAGCACGATATAGGAGGTGGAATGTACCTGTCTCAAGCGCAGTGGAGAATGATTTCAACGTTGTGCAAGGTTCTGCAACCTTTTGAACTTGCCACACGTGAAGTCAGTTCAGTTCAGACACTGCCAGCCTGAGTCAGGTCATTCCCCTCATCAGGCTTTTGCAGAAGAAGCTGGAGGCATTGAAGGAGGAGCTAAAAGGGAGCGATTCCGCTAGGCATGTGGGACTTGTGGATGGAGCCCTTAATTCGCTTAACAAGGATTCACGGGTGGTCAATCTGTTGAAATCAGAGCACTACATTTTGGCCACCGTGCTCGATCCTAGATTTAAAACCTACCTTGGATCTCTCTTTCCGGCAGACACAAGTCTGCTGGGGTTCAAAGACCTGCTGGTGAGAAAATTGTCAAGTCAAGCGGAACGCGACCTGTCAACATCTCCTCCTTCACATTCTCCCGCAACTGGGGGTGCGAGGAAAAGGCTCAGAATTCCGAGCCCACCCGCTGGCGGTGATGCAGGGCAGTCTGGAGCGACTGCTGATGCTGACATCTGGTCCGGACTGAAGGACCTGACAACGATTACGGACATGTCGTCTACTGTCACTGCATATGATTCTCTCACCATTGAAAGAATGGTGGAGGATTATATGAGTGACCGCATCCAAGTAGGCACGTCAGACAGTCCGTACTTATACTGGCAGGAAAAAGAGGCAATTTGGAGGCCCTTGCACAAACTGGCTTTATTCTACCTAAGTTGCCCTCCCACAAGTGTGTACTCCGAAAGTGTGTTTAGTGCCGCCGCTCACCTTGTCAGCAATCTGCGTACGAGGTTACTTCCAGAAAATGTGGAGAAGATGATGTTCATTAAAATGAATTATAATCAATTCCTCCGTGGAGACATTGACCAGCAGCAATTGCCTCCACAAAGTACACAGGGAGCTGAGATGGTGGATTCCAGTGGGAACGAATTGATAATCTGTGAGGAGCGGGATGTACACGGTGATATATCGGAGGATGATGATGAGGTGGACATCTTGCCTCTGTAGAGCCAGTTTGTGCAAGGAGAGATTAATTGCTTCTTTTTCGGTGGGGGTCCAAACCAACCCGTCATTTCAGTCACAGTCGTGTGGCAGACCCTGTCACTGAAATGATGGGTTGGTTAAAGTGTGCATGTCCTGTTTATACAACATAAGGGTGGGTGGGAGGGCCCAAGGACAATCCCATCTTGCACCTCTTTTTTCTTTCATTTTTATTTGCGTCATGTGCTGTTTGGGGAGTGTTTTTTGGAAGGGCCATCCTGCGTGACACTGCAGTGCCACTCCTAGATGGGCCAGGTGTTTGTGTCGGCCACTAGGGTCGCTTATCTTACTCACACAGCTACCTCATTGCGCCTCTTTTTTTCTTCTTTGCGTCATGTGCTGTTTGGGGAGTGTTTTTTGGAAGGGCCATCCTGCGTGACACTGCAGTGCCACTCCTAGATGGGCCAGGTGTTTGTGTCGGCCACTAGGGTCGCTTAGCTTACTCACACAGCTACCTCATTGCGCCTCTTTTTTTCTTCTTTGCGTCATGTGCTGTTTGGGGAGTGTTTTTTGGAAGGGCCATCCTGCGTGACACTGCAGTGCCACTCCTAGATGGGCCAGGTGTTTGTGTCGGCCACTAGGGTCGCTTAGCTTACTCACACAGCTACCTCATTGCGCCTCTTTTTTTCTTCTTTGCGTCATGTGCTGTTTGGGGAGTGTTTTTTGGAAGGGCCATCCTGCGTGACACTGCAGTGCCACTCCTAGATGGGCCAGGTGTTTGTGTCGGCCACTAGGGTCGCTTAGCTTAGTCATCCAGCGACCTCGGTGCAAATTTTAGGACTAAAAATAATATTGTGAGGTGTGAGGTATTCAGAATAGACTGAAAATGAGTGGAAATTATGGTTTTTGAGGTTAATAATACTTTGGGATCTAAATGACCCCCAAATTCTATGATTTAAGCTGTTTTTTAGGGTTTTTTGAAAAAAACACCCGAATCCAAAACACACCCGAATCCGACAAAAAAAAATTCGGTGAGGTTTTGCCAAAACGCGGTCGAACCCAAAACACGGCCGCGGAACCGAACCCAAAACCCGAAAAATTTCAAGTGCACATCCCTACTTTTAATTGTTTGTGTGTATTATCATACAAAGACCAAGGAGAGGGTTACTGATACTGTGACCCTGATTGAAGCATCCTACCACTATTGTTATATATATATATATTCAGAGGGGGCACTCTCCAGGCTTTTTAATATACACAACTGTTCATTTATTTGTAGTATACTTTACATGATCAGCATAATGGCAAGATTGTCCTCTAGCGCTTTCGGCCCAGCATGGGCCTTCCTCAGGAGGCACTGCACATCAATAACAACTTCCAACAAAGTAGAGCAGAAATCCAGACATCCAGCAGTAACGCTGGTCCTGCCTGACTGGCTCTAAATACCCTCACCACTTGAAAAAGGTGCCAATAGTACTATGATGTCATCACCAAGGGACAGAATGTTTTTCTTACTTAATTACCACATATTGAAAAAACATACAATATTCCAGTAGTCACCAACAGAAGGCACAAGTACCTAGAATTCTATTAGTCATATGTGAAGCACTGGGGCCGTAGCAGCCCATCTCAAACACCCGCTGCGTCCCGGTGCGGAGCACTTCCGGTCCGTGAAACGCAAACGTCACCCGGCTGGAAGTGCCCAGGCGCCACATGGAACGCAAACAGGAAGTCAGGCGCTAATCCTCCTCAACAGAGGATATATCTGAAAAAGACACTTTCAAGTCATCATAACTAGACGGAATGTCATTAAACACACTAGCCTTACACTTCTTACCCATAAAGGGCAAGTGTGTAAATGTATCAATCTGCAGGTGGTATCGTGCATATAAATTGCACAAACGAGGGTAATAGAGCCAGACAGTGCAATAAAAACATTCCCCAACACCCCCCCATCATCCTAATTTAGCTAGATCCTCAGCGTGCAATGGCCGAAAGATGACGAACCGCTACATATGAATAGCTCGATTCTAAAACGATATACCACAATTTAATTAAGCTGGTTCAACGTCCCTCCACTGCACTCTAAGGGTCACCCATAAACCTCTAAAAACACACCAAATATAAATCAAATTATATACAAATAACAAACAAAAATATTATAAGGTGCATCGGGCAAGGACAGTATCCTATATATCAAGGGATAATCTATCAACGTAGGAAAACGTTTAACGGGTTTGACTCATTCAGACCAATTGGTGTCACTGAACCAAATCTGTGTATCCACCTTGCTTCTAATTTTCTTAGGAGGAGTGAATGATCACCCCCTCTACTGGGGACAGGGACCCAATCAATAATCCTACACTTCAGAGATGCCACTTGATGTCCTTCATTTAAAAAATGCTGAGCCACCGGTTTGTCAGTACGACCTTTTTGAAGTGCTTGATGAATTGAACTGTGGTGGTTGGCCATCCGCTCTCTGAATGAACAGGTGGTCATCCCCACGTATGGAAGACCACAGGGGCAAAGAAGCATATAAATAACATGGTCCATCCGACAATGCAATCGGTATCGAATAGTAATTGGTTGTCCACTAAGAGGATGTGGAAACTTCTCACCGACCAGCATCGAGCGACATGTCACACAACCTAAGCATTTGACGCAGCCTTTCCTTGTCTTGCTTAGCCAGTTATTTTCAGCACCGGCCATTTGTCTAGCTGGGTGCATCAGCAATTGTTTCAAATTACGCCCACGTCTTTAGGCCAACATAGGTGAATGTTCAAATGTATTTTTGAATTTTGGGTCTGAATTCAATATAGGCCAGTGCCTCCTTAGTGACGCTTTAACAGCAGGCGATTTTGCATCAAACTGTGTGACATATGGTTGAGGTGAAACCGACCAAAGAGCCGCGGATGATATATGTCACACAGTTTGATGCAAAATTGCCTGCTGTTAAAGCGTCACTAAGGAGGCACTGGCCTATATTGAATTCAGACCCAAAATTCAAAAATACATTTGAACATCCACCTATGTTGGCCTACAGACGTGGGCGTAATTTGAAACAATTGCTGATGCACCCAGCTAGACAAATGGCCGGTGCTGAAAATAACTGGCTAAGCAAGACAACAAAAGGCTGCATCAAATGCTTAGGTTGTGTGACATGTCGCTCGATGCTGGTCGGTGAGAAGTTTCCACATCCTCTTAGTGGACAACCAATTACTATTCGATACCAATTGCATTGTTGGATGGACCATGTTATTTATATGCTTCTTTGCCCCTGTGGTCTTCCATACGTGGGGATGACCACCTGTTCATTCAGAGAGTGGATGGCCAACCACCGCAGTTCAATTCATCAAGCACTTCAAACAGGTCGTACTGACAAACCAGTGGCTCAGCATTTTTTAAATGAAGGACATCAAGTGGCATCTCTGAAGTGTATGATTATTGATTGGGTACCTGTCCCCAGTAGAGGGGGTGATCGTTCACTCCTCCTAAGAAAATTAGAAGCAAGGTGGATACACAGATTGGGTTCAGTGACACCGAATGGTCTGAATGAGTCAAACCCGTTAAACGTTTTCCTACGTTGATAGATTATCCCTTGATATATAGGATACTGCACCTTATAATATTTTTGTTTGTCTGTTGTTATTTGTATATAATTTGATTTATATTTGGTGTGTTTTTAGAGATTTATTGGTGACCCTAGAGTGCAGTGGAGGGACGTTTAACCAGCTTAATTAAATTGTGGTATATTGTTTTAGAATCGAACTATTCATATGTAGCGGTTCGTCGTCTTTCGGCCATTGCACGCTGAGGATCTAGCTAAATTAGGATAATGGGGGGTGTTGGGGAATGTTTTTATTGCACTGTCTGGCTCTATTACCCTTGTTTATGCAATTTATATGCACGATACCACCTGCAGATTGATACATGTACACACTTGCCCTTTATGGGTAAGAAGTGTAAGGCTAGTGTGTTTAATGACATTCCGTCTAGTTATGATGACTTGAAAGTGTCTTTTTCAGATATATCCTCTGTTGAGGAGGATTAGCGCCTGACTTCCTGTTTGCGTTCCATGTGGCGCCTGGGCAATTCCAGGCGGGTGACGTTTGCGTTCCACGGACCGGAAGTGCTCCGCGCCGGGACGCGCCGGGTGTTTGAGATGGGCTGCTACAGCCCCAGTGCTTCACATATGACTAATAGGATTCTAGGTACTTGTGCCTTCTGTTGGTGACTACTGGAATATTGTATGTTTTTTCAATATGTCGTAATTAAGTAAGAAAAACAGTCTGTCCCTTGGTGATGACATCATAGTACTATTGGCGCCTTTTTCAAGTGGTGATGGTATTTAGAGCCAGTCAGGCAGGACCAGCGTTACTGCTGGATGTGTGGATTTCTGCTCTTCTTTGTTGGAAGTTGTTATTGATGTGCAGTGCCTCCTGAGGAAGGCCCATGCTGGGCCGAAAGCGCTTGAGGACAATCTTGCCATTATGCTGATCATGTAAAGTATACTACAAATAAATGAACAGTTGTGTATATTAAAAAGTCTGGAGAGTGCCCCCTCTGAATTTTTATCTACAAATTTGAATACCTTGGTATTTGAGTGGACACCCCAGCATTTGCTTATTCTGAAGATGTAAGTGCTACCGTCTGTTGGATCTATATTATATATACACATATACACACATATACACACATACACACACATACACACACATACACACATACACACATACACACACACATACATACACACATACACACATACACACATACACACATACACACATACACAGGTTGAGTATCCCTTATCCAAAATGCTTGGGACCAGAAGTCTTTTGGATATCGGATTTTTCCGTATTTTGGAATAATTGCATACCATAATGAGATATAATGACAATGGGACCTAAGTCTAAGCATAGAATACATTTATGTTTCATATACACCTTATACACACAGCCTGAGGGTAATTGTAGACAATATTTGTTATAACTTTGTGCATTGAACAAAGTGTGTGTACATTCACACAATCCATTTATGTTTCATATACACCTCATACACACAGCCTGAAGGTCATTTAATACAATATTTTAATAACTTTATGTATTAAACAAAGTGTGTGTACCTTGAGCCATCAGAACACAAAAGTTTCACTATCTCACCCTCACTCAAAAAATTCTGTATTTCGGAGTATTCCGTATTTCGGAATATTTGGCAATGGGATACTCAATATATATAAATATATATATATATATATATATATATATATATATATATATAAAAGATACTTAATCCAAACTACCCAATACGCCCCTTTGTTCACATGGTACAGCGTGTATTATATATATATATGTATATATATATATATATAGAGAAAAGATGTGTGTAGACTGGTGCGCTTCTTCTGGAGTCGACCGCACGGTTAAAACTTTTTCCGTGTATATAAAGTCGGTGGTATAATAGCCTCAAAAATGGATAGTAGCAAAGTTTCATAGGTTTATGTAAGTCCTAGCAAAGTCTCGTGAGCTTCAAATCAGTTATATTAGGCACCTTCCGCTCTTCAGGGCGGCAGCTCAGTTCCTCAGTATACCAGAGGTATATGGCATGGATTCTGTAGCAAAAAAGAGGAGAAGAACAAGCGCCTATGGTGCAGTAAGTTTTGTATGTGTTGGACAACACTGTAGCGATATATATAAATGCGTACCAGATAATTTCTTTAAACCACGTCAAAATAGATAGATGTCAATCAGGATATTTCTTGCAAGCAACACCATCTAGAAGTCAAAGAAGACGAAATCGCCACATGGCGCAGTATTGCAGGGTAAAAGATAATTTTCCCCAAAATAATTAATCTGCGTACCAGATAATTTCTTTAAACCACGTCAAAATAGATAGATGTCAGTCAGGATATTTCTTACTAGCAACACCATCAGATTTAGATGTATAATCAGCATGAACATCTATTAATTGTGTGTCCAGAGATATCCCATTCAGTCCAGTGCACGGGGAAGTTGTAAAATCAGTCGAAGGACTGGAAAATTTATTTAAATTAAATGGCTATAAAACATCAATCCTGGTGTACCATAGATATATATATGCCCAGCACAGGCTGTCTATGTGTAATTATATCACCAGTATCCGGGCATCCACTATTTCATCAAGGTGTCCTCACTACAATTAAACTATCGCCAACAGGAAGTGACGTCACTTCCGGGTCCAAGAATAAACACGTATATGTAGTTTCACCAAAAAAACTTTTTACTGCATGTAAACAATGTCGATGTCCCTACCTACCATTTGTCTTGTATGCAAGATGGCTAGATCTTGATTATATTGTATTAGTAATGATTTGTAATTGTTTTTACTTTCACTTTCGACGGAATTGACGTCACTTCCGGTTCCGGAAATGCCGCAAACCGGAAGTTGATGATCAAATTAGCTCAGCCAGCTATAAAAAAGCATCATTTTGCACTGTACTCCTATCTCCTGATGAAGCCTTGTTTGGCGAAACGCGTTGAGACCTGAGCAGATTATCAAACTGCCACTAAGCTAAGCATTACTTTATTTCACTTTTAAAACTTATTTATATTCGATTGATGTTTTATAGCCATTTAATTTAAATAAATTTTCCAGTCCTTCGACTGATTTTACAACTTCCCCGTGTACTGGACTGAATGGGATATCTCTGGACACACAATTAATAGATGTTCATGCTGATTATACATCTAAATCTGATGGTGTTGCTAGTAAGAAATATCCTGACTGACATCTATCTATTTTGACGTGGTTTAAAGAAATTATCTGGTACGCAGATTAATTATTTTGGGGAAAATTATCTTTTACCCTGCAATACTGCGCCATGTGGCGATTTCGTCTTCTTTGACTTCTAGATGGTGTTGCTTGCAAGAAATATCCTGATTGACATCTATCTATTTTGACGTGGTTTAAAGAAATTATCTGGTACGCATTTATATATATCGCTACAGTGTTGTCCAACACATACAAAACTTACTGCACCATAGGCGCTTGTTCTTCTCCTCTTTTTTGCTATATATATATATATATATATATATATATATAGATACGTGTATTATCATTTTAAATTTACAGCTTATTGCCCCCTGTCCTAAGTACCCCCCCCCCCCCCCTTGCCTTAATCCAGCTCTGCTTATGCGTCCTGTTTGCAGCACTTAGTTTAGAAGCAAAACAAAGTGAATAGAACGCACAAGCAGCTCCTACTGTTTAAGATGATATGCAGCATGCCTGTATTGTATTGTGTGTGTAAAAGCAATTGTATTTGCATACAAAATTTTATGCTACAATGTATTCCAGCCATACACTGTAACATAACAAGATACAGTCGCAATTACACACTGTATATAGCCATGACACATATAATTTAAATCAGCAAAGCTGCGCTTGTGAGTCAGTACATTCATTTGCGTCTATGACACATTTGTGTGTTAACAAAAAATAAAAATACATAGAGTATTTGGAAATTACACATAGAATATAGGCATGTCACATATCATTGGATTCAGCTGGAACTACTTGTGCGAGTTAGTACATTTATATGACCCTAACACACATTTTCCAGAGAAAATAATGTAAAAATAACATATACAGTATGCGGAGCATTTTTACAGATCAAAGTTTTTTTGTTTTCTTTCAAGTGTCAAAATGTATTGAAACGTGTTTAATTATTCTAACTGTGTTCGAAAAATGTACTTATAATTGATTTCTAACATTTTCATAACAAACTTGGCCCAATAAAAACACCTCTAAGTTCTTTGAGAGTTTTAGAGCTGTTTTGTGTCTGACTTGTAATATCAGACTCCATTACATTGGCTGAGTTGTATCCTTAACATGAGCAAAACATCTGGAGCCAATTTTTTATCATGCTCTCTACTTTAGAGCCGAAAGTGTCCGAAAAAGCCGCTTTGCAGCCGCTATTACATTAACCAACTTTGCAAAATGCACGATGTTTATGGCAATAGCCACAAACAATGGGCATTTTGATGCTATCAGCTCCCATTACATCCCGACCCATGAACCAATTGAAAAAATAAATTTTTTGGAAAGGAATTATGAAGCAGCCATGTAATGCTACCAGCCAAGCTTAGGACAATGAAGCTCTGAGGACAGCTACTGTGCATTTGTATATAATGTACCCACTACCCAGTTCTAGTTAGTGTTCTTGGGGCAGTGTTTGCTCATTTGTGGCTTGAAAGCTACAGTACAGCTCCTAAGTACACAGGGCACATGACCAGTATCGGACTGGGGCATGAAGGGCACACTGGAGGGATGCAGTTGTAGAGGCCCATGTTTAAGGATGTGGCCAGCCACCATAGAGGCTTGGCTAATAAGTACATGGTCTGGACCCCATGATAAATGCATACAGTATATAGCAAAAACTGCTAGTCCATACATGATAATGTACCAGATTAATAACAACAATGTACTATCAAAAATACACCATAGTCCTGTATAGTATAAGATAACATTTGTTTAATGTATAATTCATGTGCACACAGTCTGGAGCCTGATCCCTACAGGATGTGGACAGCCCTCAGGCAGCAGAAACCACCGGGGTTTTCCCCTGTACCCCTTTGGGTAAGTCCGACCTTGCACATGACCATTTCACATAACCATAAAGCACTGGTAGAGATAAGTCAAATGTTTTGCTGTTCCAGTAATACAGGTTGAACTTCTGTTTCACCATTCTACAATGTGGGGGGGCGAAGCAGAGTTGCATGTAAAATGGCCATCTCATATATACAAAAGAAATGTGCATGAAAAACATAGAGTGAGCATTAGCACCAGCATTATGGTAAGGTGGCGGTGCGCATGGGCTTCTGAGTCAAAGGGGCCCACAGCACACAGCCTGCACCCATTGACTTTACTTACCTTGTGCCTACCAGGAAAATGCACCTCAGACTCTGGCACAGTGCCAGAGTGTTCACTGCATATGCACTGGAGCTAGGGGAGCCCTCGTGGCCTCTTCCTCTTATAAAATAATGCTATTAGTATGTGGCAAAAGTAAGCCTTCTAGATGACATATATACAATCATTAGCAGGACTGCATAAACTTGATATGCGTTAAACAGCCCTTACTGAATTAGGTCTACATGAGAGCAACCTGCCGTATCCTGATCCTACTGAATGAGGTCTATGGAAAAATGTCCTGTCACACCCTAATCCTTATCCTGCGGAATAAGCCCTAAGTGAGCACTTCCTGAATGCTGTGGTTCCCCTTTGACTTAGCGGCTCATGGGCCTAATAATTCAGATCTGATCGCTGCAGCAAATTTGTTAGGTGATGGGCAAAACCATGTGCACTGCAGGGGGGGGCAGATGTAACATGTGCAGAGAGAGTTAGATTTAGGTGGGGTGTGTTCAATCTGAAATCTAAATTGCAGTGTAGAAATAAAGCAGCCAGTATTTACCCTGCACAGAAACAATATAACCCACCCAAATCAACTATATTTATTACCAGTTATTTATATAGTGCACATATACTCCGCAGCGCTTTACAGAGAATATTTGCCCATTCACATCAGTCCCTGCACCAGTGGAGCTTACGATCTATGGGGGAGATTCAAATGTTTGAAAAGTCAGTTGGGAGTCTGTTTTTTCTTATCTAATAGACAGGAAAAAACAGACACCCAACAGACTTTTCAAACATTTGAATTCCGCCCTATATCCCCTATCACATATACAGTCACATACATTCACACTAGGGTTAATATTGTTGGGAGCCAATTGACCTACCAGTATATATATTTTTTTGGATTGTGGGAGGAAACCGGAGTACCCAGAGGAAACTCACGCAAGTATGGGGAGAATATACAAACTCTGCACCGTTAGGGCCATGGTGGGAATCAAACCCATGACCTCAGTGCTGTGAGTCAGTAATGCTAACCATTACACCATCCATACTGCCTATATCTGCCCCTCCTGCAATCCACATGGTTTTGCCCATCTGCTAACAAATTTGCTGCTGCGATCACATCTGAATTAAGCCCCATGTGCTTGTAAAAATGTAGATATGTTCAAAATGCATTTTACTCTGCATTCCCGCATTCATATGTACTTAGAATGGAATCATGTACTGTGCGAAAAATACTCAACATATGACATTGGCATACATTATGTTCTCCAACAGCCCTGTATTTGTAAATGTATACACTGTTATAGTCAATAGAACTGGGATGTCAATAGTCAATGCACCCTGCTGAGCAGTTTGGACAGAGTACAGCAACACACACTTAAGATTACTCTGCTTACAAGAAATTTTGTGGCCAAATGCGGAATAAGATGGGGTCAGGCTATCATTTGTTCTACACACCTTGATTTTTCAGCCAAGATCACACAGTGCAGTGTGACAGCCAACAGTGTACCCCAGAAGCAAACAATGCAGCCTGTGTAAATGGCGGCATGCTGCCTCTCTAACATTACTGGGTGCATACAACTCAGACCCAACTCCCTAGACTGCCCTCCTAACCCTCTCATTGCACCCGCTGGAGTGCTCCAACACACCCAGTCTCTGTGACTTACAGTGTGCCGCTGCATCAGTGACTTATCTACTAATCATTTCTTTTGTAAATATAGGGACTATGTTCTCAAATTGCCAGCACTTGACAACTATATGAGATTCACAATAAAATCTAACAATCAGCAATTCAAAATTTACAAAATAATTAGGTTCTCCTTAAAATCTAAGAATAATTAGCAATATTATTTTTCTGTATAGGCCAAGAATAGACAATATAAACACCAATCACTCAAAAACCTTTACTTTACTTATGAAGAAGTACTGTAACTCATGTCCACTAAAACAATGGCATATAAATGATCATACAATGGTATATGTATAGAACAAAGTGTCATCGCTCAGTATAGGGTTTAATAACAAAGGGGGTAATTCCTACCTGATCGCACGCTGCCGCTTTTCACAGCGCAGTGATCAGGTCACTACTGCGCATGTGTATGCACTGCAATGCACAGGCGCATCATATGGGTACAAAGTGGATCGTTGCTGAGCAATGGATTTAACGAAGAAACCATACGCACAGTCGATCGAAAGGAGATTGACAGGAAGAAGGCATTTATGGGTGTCAACTGACCGTTTTCTGGGAGTGTTTGGAAAAACGCAGGCATGTACAATCGTTTTCAGGGCGGGTGTCTGATGTCAATTCCGGGACCAGACAGGCTGAAGTGATCGTAAGGGCTGAGTAAGTTCAGACCTACTCAGAAACTGCACAAAATGTTTTTGCAGAGCTCGGATGCACAAGCGTTGGCACACTTGCAAAGCTAAAATACACTCCCCTATAGGCGGCGACTATCTGATCACAGCGCTGCAAAAAGTAGCTAGCGAGCAATCAACTCGGAATGACCCCCAAAGTGACACTCCTCTCACATTCAGCAACAAAACATAGCAAATACGGATATGAGGAACCTTGATGTTGCTTGCAGACAACTCTGATTTACAGGTGTTCTTCCCAGAATAAATCAACAATAAGGAGCTGAACATTACAGCCTTTAGGAAACCCACAAAAAAAAGATGACTGGGTGACAGGAGATTGCACGAAAAATCAATAAACACCATGGTACAGTATTTCCTCCAGTTTTCTACTTAAGCAAAAGAATACACAACGTAAAATCTTTCAGTATGCTAGTCTGCATTTTTTATGTCAGTAATTTATTACATACATTTAAATATTCCATGTTTTTAGGATTTGTGTGTTTCAGGATCACACCACCCACCAATAATTTAATGGACTCTTTGTATTTTAGTACAGTAACTCCTGTAGGACTACATGCTTTTCTCAATAGGACAAAACCAATTTTTTAATGTTCAATGAGAATTAAATATTTTTGTTGTCTTTTGCCCAACTTTTACATTTGTTTTCTAGACAAATTGTACTTCCTTTTGGTGGCATACAGGGATTATTGTTATCCACCATATTATGTAGCCATTTTTCAGATAATATTGAACCATTCACACCAGTCTCTGCGCCACTGGATCTTACCCTCTACCTAACGCACACATCCAGACACTAGGAAGGGGCAAATACAGGATCTTTAATGGGGTAACTGCTTTGTTAATTGAATTATGCAAAAAAATAAAAATAAATGGACTTTTCTTGAATCACTTCCTACCTCTCCAACTGCTTCTTCTTAGCTTCATCCCTCAGCATCACCTACTCTGTCCTCATTTTACTTCTCTTTCTTCCTCTGTGAACTAATCAACTCCTTTGGTCAGCAGTACCAGCTCCATGCTGATCACTAAGCCCAGGATTCTTAGGTTCTAACTAGTGATGTGCACCGGAAATTTTTCAGGCTTTGTGTTTTGGTCTTGGATTCGGTTCCGCGGCCGTGTTTTGGATTCGGACGCGTTTTGGCAAAACCTCCCTGAAAATTTTTTGTCGGATTCGGGTATGTTTTGGATTCGGGTGTTTTTTTTACAAAAAACCCTCAAAAACAGCTTAAATCATAGAATTTGGGGGTCATTTTGATCCCATAGTATTATTAACCTAAGTAACCATAATTTCCACTAATTTTCAGTCTATTCTGAACACCTCACACCTCACAATATTATTTTTAGTCCTAAAATTTGCACCGAGGTCGCTGGATGACTAAGCTAAGCGACCCAAGTGGCCGACACAAACACCTGGCCAATCTAGGAGTGGCACTGCAGTGTCAGACAGGATGTCACTTCAAAAAAATTGTCCCCAAACAGCACATGATGCAAAGAAAAAAAGAGGCGCAATGAGGTAGCTGTGTGACTAAGCTAAGCGACACAAGTGGCCGACACAAACACCTGGCCCATCTAGGAGTGGCACTGCAGTGTCAGACAGGATGGCACTTCAAAAAATAGTCCCCAAACAGCACATGATGCAAAGAAAAATGAAAGAAAAAAGAGGTGCAAGATGGAATTGTCCTTGGGCCCTCCCACCCACCCTTATGTTGTATAAACAGGACATGCACACTTTAACAAGCCCATCATTTCAGCGACAGGGTCTGCCACACGACTGTGACTGAAATGACTGGTTGGTTTGGGCCCCCACCAAAAAAAGAAGCAATCAATCTCTCCTTGCACAAACTGGCTCTACAGAGGCAAGATGTCCACCTCCTCCTCTTTCTCTGATTCCTCACCTCTTTCACTGTGTACATCCCCCTCCTCAGAGATTATTAATTCGTCCCCACTGGAATCCACCATCTCAGGTCCCTGTGTACTTTCAGGAGGCAATTGCTGGTGAATGTCTCCACGGAGGAATTGATTATAATTCATTTTGATGAACATCATCTTCTTCACATTTTCTGGAAGTAACCTCGTACGCCGATTGCTGACAAGGTGAGCGGCTGCACTAAACACTCTTTCGGAGTACACACTGGAGGGGGGGCAACTTAGGTAAAATAAAGCCAGTTTGTTCAAGGGCCTCCAAATTGCCTCTTTTTCCTGCCAGTATACGTACGGACTGTCTGACGTGCCTACTTGGATGCGGTCACTCATATAATACTCCACCATTCTTTCAATGGTGACAGAATCATATGCAATGACAGTAGACGACATGTCAGTAATCGTTGGCACGTCCTTCAGTCCGGACCAGATGTCAGCACTCGCTCCAGACTGCCCTGCATCACCGCCAGCGGGTGGGCTCGGAATTCTTAGCCTTTTCCTTGCACCCCCAGTTGCGGGAGAATGTGAAGGAGGAGCTGTTGACGGGTCACGTTCCGCTTGACTTGACAATTTTCTCACCAGCAGGTCTTTGAACCTCTGCAGACTTGTGTCTGCCGGAAAGAGAGATACAACGTAGGTTTTAAATCTAGGATCGAGCACGGTGGCCAAAATGTAGTGCTCTGATTTTAACAGATTGACCACCCGTGAATCCTGGTTAAGCGAATTAAGGGCTCCATCCACATGCCTAGCGGAATCGCTCTGTTTTAGCTCCTCCTTCAATGTCTCCAGCTTCTTCTGCAAAAGCCTGATGAGGGGAATGACCTGACTCAGGCTGGCAGTGTCTGAACTGACTTCACATGTGGCAAGTTCAAAGGGTTGCAGAACCTTGCACAACGTTGAAATCATTCTCCACTGCGCTTGAGTCAGGTGCATTCCCCCTCCTTTGCCTATATCGTAGGCAGATGTATAGGCTTGAATGGCCTTTTGCTGCTCCTCCATCCTCTGAAGCATATAGAGGGTTGAATTCCACCTCGTTACCACCTCTTGCTTCAGATGATGGCAGGGCAGGTTCAGGAGTGTTTGCTGGTGCTCCAGTCTTCGGCACGCGGTGGCTGAATGCCGAAAGTGGCCCGCAATTCTTCGGGCCACCGACAGCATCTCTTGCACGCCCCTGTCGTTTTTTAAATAATTCTGCCCCACCAAATTCAATGTATGTGCAAAACATGGGATGTGCTGGAATTTGCCCAGATGTAATTCACGCACAATATTGGTGGGGTTGTCCGATGTCACAAATCCCCAGGAGAGTCCAATTGGAGTAAGCCATTCTGCGATGATGTTCCTCAGTTTCCGTAAGAGGTTGTCAGCTGTGTGCCTCTTATGGAAAGCGGTGATACAAAGCGTAGCCTGCCTAGGAACGAGTTGGCGTTTGCGAGATGCTGCTACTGGTGCCTCTGCTGCTGTTCTTGCTGCGGGAGGCAATACATCTACCCAGTGGGCTGTCACAGTCATATAGTCCTGAGTCTGCCCTGCTCCACTTGTCCACATGTCCGTGGTTAAGTGGACATTGGGTATAACTGCATTTTTTAGGACACTGGTGACTCTTTTTCTGACGTCTGTGTACATTTTCGGTATCGCCTGCCTAGAGAAATGGAACCTAGATGGTAATTGGTACCGGGGACACAGTACTTCAATCAAGTCTCTAGTACCCTGTGAATTAACGGTGGATACCGTAAATACGTTTCTCACCACCCAGGCTGATAAGGCCTGAGTTATCCGCTTTGCAGCAGAATGACTGCTGTGATATTTCATCTTCCTCGCAAAGGACTGTTGGACAGTCAATTGCTTACTGGAAGTAGTACAAGTGGTCTTCCGACTTCCCCTCTGGGATGACGATCGACTCCCAGCAGCAACAACAGCAGTGCCAGCAGCAGTAGGCGTTACACTCAAGGATGCATCGGAGGAATCCCAGGCAGCAGAGGACTCGTCAGACTTGACAGTGACATGGCCTGCAGGACTATCGGCTTTCCTGTCTAAGGAGGAAATTGACACTGAGGGAGTTGGTGGTATGGTTTGCAGGAGCTTGGTTACAAGAGGAAGGGATTTAGTGGTCAGTGGACTGCTTCCGCTGTCATCCAAAGTTTTTGAACTTGTCACTGACTTCTGATGAATGCGGTCCAGGTGACGTATAAGGGAGGATGTTCCTAGGTGGTTAACATCCTTACCCCTACTTATTACAGCTTGACAAAGGCAACACACGGCTTGACACCAGTTGTCCGCATTTCTGTTGAAATAATTCCACACTGAAGAGGTGATTTTTTTTGTATTTTGACCAGGCATGTCAATGGCCATATTCGTCCCACGGACAACAGGTGTCTCCCCAGGTGCTTGACTTAAACAAACCACCTCACCATCAGAATCCTCCTTGTCAATTTCCTCCCCAGCGCCAGCAACACCCATATCCTCATCCTGGTGTACTTCAACAGTGACATCTTCAATTTGACTATCAGGAACTGGACTGCGGGTGCTGCTTCCAGCACTTGCAGGGGGCGTGCAAATGGTGGAAGGCATAACCTCTTCCCGTCCAGTGTTGGGAAGGTAAGGCATCGCAACCGACACAATTGGACTATCCTTGGGGATTTGTGATTTAGAAGAACGCACAGTTCTTTGCTGTGCTTTTGCCATCTTAACTCTTTTAAGTTTTCTAGCAGGAGGATGAGTGCTTCCATCCTCATGTGAAGCTGAACCACTAGCCATGAACATAGGCCAGGCCCTCAGCCGTTCCTTGCCACTCCGTTTCGTAAATGGCACATTGGCAAGTTTACGCTTCTCCTCAGACGATTTTGATTTAGATTTTTGGGTCATTTTACTGAGCTTTATTTTTTTGGATTTTACATGCTCTCTACTATGACATTGGGCATCGGCCTTGGCAGATGACATTGATGGCATTTCATCGTCTCGGCCATGACTAGTAGCAGCAGCTTCAGCACGAGGTGGAAGTGGATCTTGATATTTCCCTATTTTACCCTACACATTTTTGTTCTCCATTTTTTAATGTGTGGAATTATATGCCAGTAATATATCAATAGCAATGGCCTACTACTATATATTCTGCGCACAACTGAAATGCACCAAAGGTATGGATGGATAGTATACTTGACGACACAGAGGTAGGTAGAGCAGTGGCCTACTGTACCGTACTGCTATATATTATATACTGGTGGTCAGCAAACTGTGCAAAACTGTTGAACTTCCTTAGTTGCCTGAGGAAGAACAACCTCTGCTGCGCTTTCCCAACAGTGGCGTTGGAGTTGGACCCCATTTAAGGTCCCGGGAGATTGTGGTCCCTAGAAACTTGAAGGAGTCCACTAGCGATACCACACTGTCAGCAATCATTAGCAGAGGTGCACTAAATGACTTCTTCCTGAAGTCCACTATCATCTCGAAAGTTTTGAGGGGGTTGAGCTCAAGGTTGTTGTGGATGCACCACTGGGACAACTGGTCTACTTCACGTCTATAGGCCGATTCGTCCCCGTCCTTGATGAGGCCGATGACGGTGATGTCATCGGCGAATTTGATGATCTTTACTGATTGCGCCTCTGAGGTACAGTCATAAGTATACTTGACGACACAGAGGTAGGTAGAGCAGTGGCCTACTGTACCGTACTGCTATATATTATATACTGGTGGTCAGCAAAATGTGCAAAACTGAAATGCACCACAGGTATGGATGGATAGTATACTTGATGACACAGAGGTAGGTAGAGCAGTGGCCTACTGTACCGTACTGCTATATATTATATACTGGTGGTCAGCAAACTGTGCAAAACTGAAATGCACCACAGGTATGGATGGATAGTATACTTGACGACACAGAGGTAGGTAGAGCAGTGGCCTTCTGTACCGTACTGCTATATATTATATACTGGTGGTCAGCAAACTGTGCAAAACTGAAATGCACCACAGGTATGGATGGATAGTATACTTGACGACACAGAGGTAGGTAGAGCAGTGGCCTACTGTACCGTACTGCTATATATATATATATATATATATATATAGTTATACTGGTGGTCAGCAAAATTCTGCACTGTCCTCCTACTATATACTACAATGCAGCACAGATATGGTGGTCACTGGTCAGCAAAACTCTGCACTGTCCTCCTACTATATAATACTGCTGGTCCCCAGTCCCCACAATAAAGCAATTAGCACACTGAGCACAGATATTTGCAAACACTGAGCACAGATATGGAGCGTTTTTCAGGCAGAGAACGTAGATATTTGCACTTGCAGCACACTGAGCACAGATATTTGCAGCCCACTGAACATAGAAACTGAGAGGATGCCAGCCACGTCCTCTCACGATTATCTCCAATGCACGAGTGAAAAATGGCTGCGACGCGCGGCTCCTTATATAGAACACGAATCTCGCGAGAATCCGACCGCGGGATGATGACATTCGGGCGCGCTCGGGTTAACCGAGCAAGGCGGGAGGATCCGAGTTGCTCGGACCCGTGCAAAAAAAGGTGAAGTTCGGGCGGGTTCGGATCCCGAGGATCCGAACCCGCTCATTACTAGTTTTAACCTATTCTAATCCTTTTCCATTAAACTCAAAATTTCAGTTTCCTTTTATATTTTATGTACCAGGAATAACATACTTAGTTTTTACAGGACCTAAAATGACCTAATCTGGGTGTTAGTTCCAAAAATCACTTATTTTGACTGATAGAACCTAAAAAGACCTAATTCTATTACTAAGGTTGACATTTAATAAATTTAATGTGGAAAAGTATGGAATGAGTAGTTTTTATATGCATTTCATATATACAAATGTGTCCTGTTACAGTCTTGCTGCGCAGAGTAAACAGTGCGAATACCAGCTCACAAGACTTTCGGGTGCGCACGCATGATCCATGTGCTTCTATGGGAAAGCTGTGGTTGCGAATGGATCGCATCTTCCTGCAGCATAGTGCATCGTGGAAGCAAATGCTGCAAGGAAGTAGCGGGACACATCTATAATAAAGGCGCAGTGTTTCAAACATAATAATACTGTATGTTGCATGGCTTTGTTGTATTTTAATAAGAGTATAAATTCCTGAACTGAAATTTTTAAAACCTCTAAAATCCAAAAACAAGGATTGAAAAAACCTAATTTTAGTTTTTAGATTCTAAAAATCCATGTCCTACAGATAAAAGTCAAATCTACCTCTCCTTCTCTGACCTCCCCCTTCCTTTTTTGTTATTTATCCAGTTGTTTCTCTGCTATATTTTCCTGAATGTATCAACATAATGTAAACCTAATGTTTCCTAGACCTCTACCTAATATATGGAACACAGACAGCAATGAAAAGCCAAGTAGTAAAGAGGATAGAAGTGGCTGGCAGGGTACAAGATAAAGACAGAGTAGCACAGTGGAAGGCAATTGTCAAAAAATGGGATAAAACAGGGAACTATCGCCGTTTATAGGACTATTAATACATTTTGTAAGAGCACTAAAGGGGGAGCAAGTGGGCAAAGATAAGTATAAAACAATATGTGACTTGGCAAATAAAAATGAGAAGCATATACAACTGAGGAAAAGAGCAGACAAGAAAATACATGACAAAGAAAAGTGTACAGAAGTGGAGAATATAGAAAAGTTAGAAAGCTACAAAGGGAAAGAAAAGTTATTAAATTGGGACACTCATAAGTTCTGATGAGCGGGTTCGGTTCACAGAGAACCGAACCCCCCCCCCCCCCCCAAACACCCCATTCCGACCCCACATCCGACTCCGGCTCAGGACTTCCCGCCAGACTCGGAAAACAGAATGAGGCAAAATGTAATTTTCCCGCTGTCAGATTGTTGCGGGTTTTGGATTCCATATAAACAGCCGTGCATCGCCGCCATTTTCAATCTGGACTTGGAGAGTGAGGGAGACAGACCTCTTTCTCTCTGTGGGTAGTGGCATTGGATGGGGTAAGTGAGTGCTGCTGCAGTCACTGTGGTATACATGTGATGTGTTAGGGGTGCTGTCCTGGCTGTCATGGCTGTCACTGGTGTTTCATGTGCTGTGACGGGTGCTGCAGCTGTACATGGGTGTAGCTGTCCTCCTGTATGCTTAAAATATGGGGGTGCTGCTGTTAAAATAACATTACACTGGCCCTGTATGTTGTAAAAATTCAGGGGTGCAGTTGTTAAAAATTAAAAGCACACTGCTCCTGTATGCTGTAAAATATAGGGGAGCTGCTGTTAAAATAACATTACACTGGCCCTATATGCTTTAAAAATTCAAGGGTGCAGTTGTTAAAAATTAAAAGCACAATAGTACTGTATGCTGCAAAAATATAGGGAAGCTGCTATTAAAATAATATTACACCGGCCCTGTATGCTGTAAAAATTCAAGGGTGCTGTTGTTAAAAATTAAAAGCACACTGGCCCTGTATGCTGTAAAAATATAGGGGTGCTGCTGTTAAAATAACATTACACTGGCCATGTACTGTATGATGTAAAAATTCAAGGGTGCAGTTGTTAAAAATTAAAAGCACATGCTTTAAAAATTCAGGGGTGCAGTAAAATCAATGTACACTTGCCCTGTCTTGTATACTGTAATAATTTTATGGTGCAGCGAAAATCAATGTACACTGGCCCTGTCTTGTATGCTGTAAAAATTCAGGGGTGCATTGAAAATAAATGTACACTGGCCTTGTCTTGCTGTAAAATAACAGGGGTGTTGTGAAAATACAGGGGTGCTGGCACTGTCCATGGTTGCGATGTCTAGGCCTGACCTTTACAACACTGTATGGGAAGAGGAGGCTCCTAACACTATTTGCACGCCCCCTGCAAGTGCTGGGAGGAGCACCGCCAGTCCAGTTGCTGATATTGAGATTGAGGATGTCACTGTAGAAGTACACCAGGATGAGGAGGATATGGGTGAAGCTGGTGCTGCGGAGGAAGTTGATGATGAGGATTCTGATGTGGTTTGTTTGAATAAGGCACCAGTGGAGACAGTTGTTGCCCATGGGATAAAAAAAGCCCATTGTCATGCCTGGGCAAAATACCAAAAAAGCCACGTCTTCGGTGTGGATTTCTTTATCCACAAATCCGGACACCAGGTGTCAAGCAATTTGTTGCCTTTGTCAATCCATAATAAGTAGTGGTAAGGATGTTAACCACCTAGGAACATCTTCCCTTATACTTCACCTGCAGGGCATTCATAAGTCATTGTCAACTTCAGAAACTTTGGGTAATAGCGTATACAGTCCACTGACACCTAAATCATGTAGTTTGTTTGTTTAAATAGTATTTCTCTGTGAGGATGAGGATGTAAACACTGAAGGGGGGATCTGAGGATGAGGATGACATCTTGCCATTGTAGAGCCAGTGTGTGCAAGGAGAGATTAATTGCTTCTTATTTGGTGGGGGCCCAAACAAACCAACAATTTCAGCCACAGTTGTAAGGCAGACCCTGTCACTCAAATGATTGGTTTGTTAAAGTGTGCATGTTCTGTTTATACAACAAAAGGGTGGGTGGAACAGCCCAAGGATAATTCCATATTGCACGTCTTTTCTTTGCCACATCATTCCAGAGGTGCTGCCCCTCTGCCCTATCAGTCCAGGGGTGCTGCCCCATTGCTGTTTAAGTCCAGGGGTGCTGTTGTCTGTCTGCTGTGCTGTGTAATTCTCCATGGGTGCTGCCTATGCTGTATAAATCCAGGGATGCTGCCGTGTAATTCCAGGGGTGATGCTGTACTTGATTCTAGGTTTAAATTAAAGCCTAGAGCAGATATGAAACAAGATTCAACATTACAAACAGATTTGTGAAAATTAGCCGCAAAGGTGGAAATGGAAATTGCTGAAGTGTTTTTAAATAAAGCGGGGAGAGATCACATGTGTGGCCAAAGTCAGTGTGACTCAGAAAAGACTGAATCATAATCCAACGCAACTGCCGGAGAGGTAAAACTGATATTTTTCTGCCGGAGCATTAGAGAGAGGTTCTTCTCAATTATTTCATGTTAGGGACTTACTGAAATGAATGGCTCCAATTAGTCAACCTTAATTTTGATTTATTATTGATGTTCCACATTTGGGGATTATTTATTTACAAGATGCGCTTTTGTTGTACAGGGACCTTCTTTTCCTAAGGATTGTGTAGGGTTATCGCAAGACCTCGTGGTGTTAGAAGAACAGAGTTTCAGTGATCTTGCATTGTATCAGCTTTCCAATGCACTGCAGCACTAGATGGATCAGGAGCTCTTGTGAGGCACAAACAGTTACGGAATAAGGCCCAGTATGGAGTCTCATGGTGGCTTACAGCCAGGAAGATGTCTGGCTTGCCAGGCTGAGGCATGCTGTGGGCACAGAGGTTAGCATTGCTTCCTCCCACAGTCCTACTTATAATATGAAATGAGTTTGGACTGTAGAGTGGTAAGCTCCACTGTGGCAGGGGCTCAATAACAAAAAAAACCACCAGAACTCAGGAGGGGCTGCTAAAACATCTAAGGGGCTGATTTATTTAAAAATAAAAAATGAATAAAATAAATAAAGCACACAGGTATGCTCACATGCGTGTAACTGGGAGCTGTGAAAAACAAAAATAGGCATCTGCCAGAAAATATGTCAATAAAAATGCAATAAAAAAATGGAAAAAAAGAAACCCACGAGATTTTCACAAAATAAATCTCCAGACTCCATGGAGGGGAAAATATCCAATCTTGATTCTGTGGTATACACCAATTTATTTGCATCCCAGCATTAAATCTGAGATTATCTTAATCCCTGAACATGGAGAAGGGGGTACAAATTTGGAGGCTTTGGCCCCTAGTTTTTCAGTTTGTCCAGTAATGTGGTAATTAACAATTATATATTTGCTTGGCTGAATTCCTTTCTGTTCCACACCAATATAGGAGTGGAGGTGAAAGCCAGCGTGTTGTTCCTGATTGCATGTGCCTCTCTAATTTTTAATCACCTTCTTGACACTGTCCTCTTCCTCTTGCCTCTTCTCATAATGTGAAAAGTCATCAAATATGGAGGTGGTATGTTTTTAGCTAGCTATGATTCTGAGAATTTGACAAGCTTTTTCCAGGGGGACCCCCTGTCGCTGAAATGATGGGTTTATCAAACTTGTGCATGTCCTGTTTAAACACCATACGGGTGGGTGGGAGGGCCCAAAACAATTCCATCTTGCACCTCTTTTTTTTCTTTGCATTATGTGCTCTTTGGTGTCTAGTTTTTAATTAAAATTGCCACTGCAGTGCCACTCCTAGATGGGCTAGGTGTTTGTGCCGCCCACTTGTGTCGCTTAGCTTAGTCATCCAGCTACCTTATTGCACCTCTTTTCTTTCTTTGCATTATGTGCTCTTTATGACCTAGTTTTTACAACTTTCATCCTGTCTGCCAATGCAGTGCCACTCCTAGATGGGCCAGGTGTTTGTGTTGCCCACTTGTGTCACTTAGCTTAGTCATCCAGCTACCTCGGTGCAACCTTTTGGCCTTAAAAACAATATTTTGAGGTGTGAGGTGTTCAGAATAGACTGTAAATGAGTGGAAATGAATGTTATTGAGGTTAATAATACCATAGGATCAAAATTACCCCCAAATTCTGTGATTTTAGCTGTTTTTATGTTATTTTCAAAAAAGTCCAGATCCAAAACAAAAAAAAATGAAAGGGTGGTTTTGGCAAAACCAGTCCAGATCTAAAACATGTACGAAGATCCAGATCCAAAACCCAGAAAGTGTCCACCGCATATCTCTACTCATAAGTAATATGGCATAGGTGAAGGATTGCCTGATACAGTATGTTTATCAATAATTTGGAAGCTAACTGATAATCTGTCTGTAAGGGAAATAATGTCTGTAATTTCTGTCAGTAAATTAGTAGTTAAGCAATATGTCAGGTTGTGAAGTATTGTCTGCTGAATTTACCAATTTAGTGATATTCTGTCAGTACTATGAATACTGCATGGTTTTTAAGATAGCAAATAGTATCTAAGCGTTAGTCTTATCTCAGTATAGAGGGGGTCATTCCGACCCGATCGCAGCGTGTTTTCGCTCACACAGCTGCGACCGGGTTGGATGCGCAGGGGCCATAATGCGAACGCACGTTGTTGCATCGCTGGGCAACAATGAAGGGAACGAAGAAAGCGATCACAGCGGTGATCGCTTGAAGACTGACAGGCGTTGGGTGTTCCTGGGTGGCAACACAGCGTTCTGAGACATTTTCTGGGAGTGGTACGAAAACGTTGCAGCTGGTAAGTATGTCTAGACCTACTTAGAAACTGCACAATTTTTTTTCCCATAGCAGGGCTGCACAAGCGAACGCAGCCTTGCAATGGGAAAAAACCCACCCCCATGGGTGGAGTATAGTTGATCGCACGGGCTGCAAAAAGCAGCTATGTGCGATCAACTCGGAATGACCCCCATAGAACGGTGGGATAGTAGAAGTCAGGACATGTGACATTCAGCACAGGATAGGAGGTTTATTAAGCCATTGTCTCAGTGACAACCAAGCAACATGACTTCGAACTGATCCAGAACCACCTTTTATCCATATGATAGCATATCTAACCTGAACAGCGGACAACTCCTACAAGATATCTTACACTGCCGTAAGAAGAGAGATCAGCAGGATCTTCATATACTTATTTCAACCTCTAGAGAAAATACATATAATCTGGCCAGGTGAAGAAGGTAGAAACAAAAGCTCACATTCTCTGCCCCAATATTCAATAGTGTCTGGACTCTAGGATTACTGGAGAACATCTTTCCACCAGAAGAACATCTAATAATAATAAGGAATTATGATAGCTGCAAACTGATTTCTGGGACTAGCTGACAACTACTGTCTTCCAATTTGCAAACATTAAAGTACAGAAATGGATGCTTTATCAACAAAGTAAATGGTATGATTAGGATTGATACTGTACAGTAGTGTACTATAAGTGAATACTGTAAGTAAATTAGTGTCATGGCGATTGTATAAAAAAATATAGTAAGTTAAACAGAAAACATACTGTATAAAAGATCACATAAGGTAGGACTGTTACAAAATATGAATGCATTAAATAAAAAAAATCTTGACTAAAAATGATAGTAAAGAGAGATCTCACCTTTATGACATCTTCATCTGCTGATTTGCACTCAGTGGAGTCAGACACGTCTATCACAGAACCATCCTCCTGAACAGCCACCACCTTCACAGGGATAGTCACTGCCCTTCCTGTCAGGATAGCTGTGTTTAGAAGTTCAGTGTCCTGTACATTGTGGAAATTGGAATAAAAAAAGCAATTTGTTAGGTTCATTTCACTATTAATATTTAACTTTAGAAAAACTGAGGGTAATACAAGAGCTTAGTGACACAGAGCCTATGCCTTACTTTTGTCTGTATTGAGACACCATAAGCCTTCTTTGCTCCTCGAACCCATGCTTTGTAGACCAAGATGTGGGAACTAGGGAGGTGCACAAGGTTGTACAGGATGTTGTGGGGATAAGAGGCATTCTGTTCTCATAATAACTTAGTTGTGACTGTGAGGAAATCATGGTGTAATGCACAATTTACCTGAATTTTTTTAAAAGGATCTTAATGTTGGGCCAAAGTCAAGATAGAATTGCCTGTTAGCTGCCAATTTATGTGTCACATGTTCTCTGGCGGTAAATACCATTTACACATCCTAGCCGGCAAGGTAAGGTCAATAAGGTATTATATATAAATTTTACAAATTCTCTATATATGATATTTCAAATTAAAACACATGATAGAGAAACTCACATCATAACAAAGCAACATACAAAACTACAAATACACTGTACATACTAGCATGCATATATGAGTACATTAGCGTTGGACTGTATCTCTACTATATGTATAAATATAGTAAAACATGAAATCTTAATTTTACAAAACTATTTTTTTTTTTAAATCATATACTATTAACTATATACTGTATTTAATTTTGCCTAGATCTTATACACGACTATTGGTTGGCACGTAAAGAAAAGAAATAATATGTGTGAGTGCTGATGAGGGCCTAAATTTTGAAATTGCTAAAGAAAATTGCTACTTATCCGAGTAGTAAGACCTTGGCAGATTGAAGACATATTTACTAACATTACACAAAGCCTCCAGGGGCTAAACGTGCAAATAGGCACCGACTGATGGCCAGAGAATGATTTTAAAATGCTTTAACAACATTCACGATGCAGACATTGTACTGACCATCAGATTATACATATCTGCTCCCTTGATGAATTTACACTAGCTTTACGCTAATGATCCCATTAGCATTGCCTCCATTTAGACCTCTGCACAGCAGCTGTTTGATTAATTGCTTTAAATGAGTTGCTCTCTCTGCCCCATTCACTGAAAGTAGCTATGGTTTATGGCCCCTTAATGACACTGTATACAAGTTCAAAATGCAACGCTTGTTGCAGACGGCTTCTGTGCTTGTACTTCCTACAGATATAATATAATTATTAAATGTCTGATGATTACAGTACTTACTTCAATGTTATATGTACAGATTCCTTTCAAATGAAAATAATTCTAATGAAGTTTAAATGTAATGCGTATAAAGAAAATACTAATGATGGATTATATAATTGAAAGCACATCATTTTACAGGACTGACTTAAAGAATAAATGTAAAGAACAACTCTGTAGAGATTTAGAGCTTACATTAACTTTAGAACTTACAGCAAGCCGCCCATCTGGAGAATTTTAATATTTAGCAAGCTAGTCACTCTGCGTATACTTTACCAGTGTCAAAGTGGTTAAAGCCCAGTGAAGTTGCTGAATGTGAACAACTCCTATAACAATAATTTGTAAAAGTCAGATTTAGGGTTGGACTAGAGGGATGCATTCAGCATCCTGGCTGTTGGGGTGCTGTCAGTCATGTGACCAACGCCGAAATTCTGACTCTACTCTGGAGACCAGCGCCGGATCAGCCAACATCCCAAATGTGAGTTTCAGGGTTCTAGGTTAGGGACTGGGAAGAGGGGGGGTTAGGCATTGGGGGTGGTGGTTAGTTTTAGCTTTCACCTCCCAAGGTTTAGCCATAGCCGCCACCCCTCCGATGTCAGGATCCTCACTGTTAAGATTCCACAATCAGTCATGTGACCGCTGGCATCCCGAAATCTGGGATTTCATATGTATTACGGACATGGTATCACCGGGCCCCAAAACTATTTTTGTGGGAAGGGTCTGGTAATGTGCAATA